>NC_085105.1:5826650-5829150 GCF_963422355.1 Corticium candelabrum
TGTGTGTGTGTGTGTGTGTATGTGTGTGTCCTTCGTGTGTCTGTGTGTATTTATTTAAATATCAATGTATATTTATTAAATTTTGTAAAATTATTGTCATTATTATATATTAATCATATTAATTATTAGCTTAATTGATGCTAGAATGTAAACGGCAATTCTTTTAAAACACCTGGATTTATCAATGTGATTAAAGATAATTAACTAAATACCATAAATTGCCCACACTACTTCCATTTCACACGGCTACGCAACTCTTGCACGGAGCGGCCTTGTTATCCACGTTATGAAACAATTCTGCATGTATAGCGCTCTTGTATCACTGGAAGTTAATAAATTAATTAACTGTTGAGATGGACTATCAAATTATCATACTTTTATTGAATCGTTGCCATCTTTCTTTCCGCTATTTCGTTGTAGCTAGAGATCGGTGTACGTCTTCTAGCTGCATAGAATATACTGTGAAGCGACATGCATGTACATCTAGCGACCGGATCCAGAAGATATTAATTAAGCAGCGTCAACGTTTCTTATGAATCTTTCTTGCAAGACGACGTCGATCGTTTATCATAAGTCCTACTTAGAATATATTGCTCTTGAAGATCGCGGATGACATGTTGGTGGTGTGTATGCAACGGTGCCTATCTAGATGCATGGTCCCACGGGACCTTCGCTTGGCTTCTTGAAGAACGATGAATTCGTTTGTTTTGCGATTCTTTTGTAAAAAGTAACAAACGCGAACAACTATTACCTGATCTTTACTCTGCGCTTCTCGGTATGACAACAGTTTGACCGTAAAATGGAGGTTTACGACATCTCGGCTTTTCTGTCATAATGCGCGGGATTGTTACGTCACCCATTGTTGATGTGCCAAAGTTCTGCTGATTGGCTCTGCCAATTCCCGAGAGTGATTCACGCTGACAAGCTAGTATTACGTCACCTACGTTTGCGTCCCAAAACGATTGCTGATTGGCTCGACAAACTCCCCGAGCGTGACACACGCTTACAAACAAGCATAGATAGATATTTACAAACATAGATAGGTACAGACATACCGACAGACAGACAAAAAGTCAATACAGCCCGTTTAGAGTGAGCTTCTCGCGAAGCAGTCCACCACTTATTGTGGTGTCCTTCTTTACGCTCGTAGCTTAACTAGTAAATAAAGATGTTCTTACACCGTCGCTTCAGAGCTACGAGCGTGTGTTGTGTGTGTGTGTGTGTGTGTGTGTGTGTGTGTGTGTGTGTGTGTGTGTGTGTGTGTGTGTGTGTGTGTGTGTTAATGTGTGTGTGTGTGTGTGTGTGTGTGTGTGTGTGTGTGTGTGTGTGTGTGTGTTAATGTGTGTGTGTGTGTGTGTGTGTGTGTGTCTGTGTGTGTCTGTGTGTGAGTGTGTGTCTGTGTGTCTGTGTTTGTGTGTATATCAATGTGTGTATATCAATGTGTGTGTGTGTGTGTGTGTGTGTGTGTGTGTGTGTGTCTGTCTGTCTGTCTGTCTGTCTGTCTTTCACATATATTATCAATAATGATTGCTGTTACAACGACGAAATAATTTAAAAGTAAACTACACTACTGAAGTCTCAATAAGGCCCCTATGGGGCCACGAATAGGAGTCAATGTACATACAACTGAATATTAAAGTCATCTGTATATAATTGGCTATCGCTGCCATTAGTTAGATTGGATAGTTTCCTAGCGATGGTCTTCGAATTGCACCGTTGCAGCGACACGGAGAAGCGCTTGCGCCAAAAGCAGAGGAATTCTTTCGAGTTTTTCTTTCCCAAATTGTCCCGTGATCTTTCCGAAAGCTTCTGAAGGTAAGAGGCAGCTGCCTCACCCCAACGACCAAAATGTTCAAAGACCAATGGTATCAGACTCAAGTGTGAAGTTCCAGGGAGATGTAGCTGACTATATTTCGCTCTCTTCCTGTCTTCTCTTCTCATTGCAGCTGCACCATCTTTATCCGCAGCTTGTGATAGAATGTCTTTTGCCCAGGGGTGAGACAGAGCAATATCAAGCTCTACATTAGCACCAGAGCCGACATCAAAAACTGCAATATCAGGACGGTTGTTACTGTCACTATATCTGTCTGTCTGTCTGTCTAATTTTCATTTTTATACATCCAAGCAAATATAGGTGAAACTAAAGTAACAGCTAATGTCTGTCTGTCTGTCTGTCTGTCTGTCATCATTTATTTCTTACAATCACACTATCATACATCACAGCAGAAACTACTCGACTAAAGCTAAATGGTTTATAGTGTTCATAGGTAAGTGTATACATATTTTCTGAGGCAAAAGAGACAACTAAAAGTACACTAATGATAAAAGAATTGAGTGCTGAGTGACTCGGGAATCTGACACCCACCACACAACACATTCAATTTCTTCTGAATGACCCGTGCGTTGCACTTTTGCAGCTGCACTGAAAAGCGTTTACGCCAGAAGTCCACAAATTCCGGTGCGTTTGGCTGACCAACTTCGTCTGATGAGAAAGCTGCTA
>NC_085105.1:5834150-5850205 GCF_963422355.1 Corticium candelabrum
GTGGGCGTATTTTTTCAAGACCCAGGTATCAGCAAAATTATATTCCGTTTCCCAGAGTCGCCCGCAATAAACGACACGCTCAGCGTGTACCGTCTGACGTCGAAACGGGCAGTCTAAATTCTGTGGAGATAAGATGCGCCATTCCGGAGATTTTCGCGCACGAGCGTAAGCGAGTTCGATCGGCGAGTAATCGAGTCGTTGTGGGAGAAGTCAGGAAGACGATCACAGTCTGACTTTCGAAACGAATGAATTCGGATTGCGCGTGCCCAATTAGGCCGAGATCGGACTCGCCGTTTTTTAGAAACGCTCCAACAGACGGACAGACAGAGCAGACAGACAGACAGTCAAACACCACTCTTATATATATATATATAGATACCAAAAGCTCGATGGAGAGCCATATAGGACCACGCCCATTGCTGTTTTGCGACCAAGATTACAAGCCTCACTATTCTCGGCAACAACACAAACGGATAGTAAATGCTTAAAGTTACGTTTGAGCAGCTGAAGGCCTTGCATGTGCGAGTGCAGTAACACCAAGTTGCTGATGTAAGGGAGTGTTCATACCTACATCTGGACTTACAGTGGCTGTATGCCAACACAGCGTCACGCTAGTCTTGCGTAGATAGACCCCTATTCTGCTCTCATGCAGCACGAAAATGTTGAGGGCGGGGTTAAGGTCTGTCACACAGTTAAGTGTGATAAAAATTGGTCTGTGGTAAATGAATGTATTTAGCCTCGACATTCTTTCATACGCCATAGATATGTCTTGTATTCAGCTAGCTGATGATTCAATGAAGGCATTCCCCGTATCACATGACGACTTTGATCTACATCCAGCAAGCCTAGAGCAATAGGGTCTCTGTAGAACTGAGAAGGCTGGAAAAGTGATTGCTTGTGGCAAAAAAAGTGTTCCATTGGATGGTTCCACATTTGTTGTCTAAAAATCAGCTATGAGAAGAGTTTTTTTCTTGATTGCTGAAGACACTCGAAAAGAGACAGTGCACCGTTTAGTAGCTACAATAGGGCAATGTTGGCTGCTAATCTATGCATTGGTTCCTGCTTCTAACTCTATATAAATTTTGCCTGCTGGGGGAAAGTAGGCGTTTTTTGTAGTACCCGTATTTTCCACCATTCTAGAGGGCAAGCTTCTGTCTTCCGCAGGTATCTCTCTTTGCGACGGCGGTTTGTACAACATTTCAAGGACGTTCGACTGTGTTAGATAGTATGGTGACAGTATACAAATTGCGAAAGATTTAAACCAAATTTTATCGGTGAATTCGTGAGTTTGTCGTGATTTCTTAGTCTGATGGTCGAGTGCAATAAAGCTAATTCTTAAAAGAAATTATGGAACAGAAGTCTAAAAGTCTCTCTCCATTGAATCGCAGAAGCGATACGAAGAGAAAGTTGTACTTGCGAGCCTAAGAACAGGTAGAACGGAGGTTCAACTGTGGACGGAGGAGTCAGAAGTCGTTCCCGACATGAATTGTAGTAACATGATGTTGTATATGATTGTATGCTGCTATGTGTACTAGACCTTTTGAGACGAACAAATCTCTTTACTGTAAGTGCTTGTAGCAACATAAACCATCCTTTCAGATGGTACAGTACATAGTCAGGGTTAGTGTTGAGTCATACACAAAGGATGGCTTTTCTAGAATTGTTCATAGTAGCATAGATTACTCTTTTATCTTATAGAACATACTAGAAATGACAGCTCTATCAGACAGAAAGTGCTCAGAGCAAACACGCGAATGCTGCGAAGGCTTCCAGTGTTTTCTGGCTAGGCTGGAGATCCACGCTGCCCGTCGTCTGTTGCTCAAATGACGCATTTCTGGTCCCTGACCGGTTATTATAGCCATTATAGACTAAAAACGTGTGTTGCTCCTCTGAATTCTACGATCATGGCAGCCAAAAACACAGCAACTCTAGCCATGCTAATACGCTTACCCCTTAAGATGGCGACTTATGGAATATCACGTGATTGTGACGTCAAACGCACAATCTCTATAGCCTCAATACAAAGGGAGTTGTTTGGTGGTTGTGGTTATCTTAGCCATAAACCAATACAACACTATAGGACATACAGGAATCAATGTAACAGCTGGCTGACAAAAAATGCCATTGACCAGTATCAGTAGATTACAGCCTGACATTTTGCCAATCAAACAGGAGACAACACATGTGCATGTACATGCAATGATTGGCATGTTGTTGCAATTGGTTATACTAGAAACATCTGTTTATGTTGAAGTGACACCAGATTACTATTGTCATATTGTGTGCACTCAAAAAGTAAAAACCACAGGTGGATTAGGATCTAATCTGAAGTAAGGACGTAGATTTAGATAATGTGTCCAATCCTAAAACAGGAAAACTGTTTCTAATTAATAGCCTTTCAGTTAGTTCTTGTCACCAGACTCATTAGTAACTGTCAGAGACTGCAGCAGTGAGTTCGTGAGAGCTTGGATTGAATGAAAACCATGAATGTCTTGCAAACAGCGTGTTTGGGTGTCTAATTACTGCATGTGAAAGCTAGCACCTTCTAATGTTATAATTACATGTGGAAGTATGACAAATATTTATTCTTTACTACATTCCGTTTGAACACAAGGAGCAGCTGCTTTGACATTTCTTCTTATGTACATGACATAAGACCTTCCATTGCCAAAATATTCTCAATGTAGCAAATATTTTACTTAGAATTTTCAAGGTTCTTGTAACAGATATCTAGGTCACACCTTGTTGTTGTTATGTTGTTTAGAACAGTTTTCATGATTGACATTGATAGTACAGGGAAAGTACAGTAAGTATACAAGCACTTCTGGCGTATACATTTGTCTGACTGTGGATTGAGTACGTGTCTGCAAGTACATCTAGTCGCTACTCAGTTGTATTCAGCTGATTCTCCATTAACTAACCAAATATTCCAGGTTGCAAGAGATGGCAACTGCATCACTGGCATTGACTGGGTGCACTGAAAGTGAGTATGTAGAGTTCGGTGCCTTTCTTGTATGTTATTTCCATGTCGTATCTTTGGAGACGAAGTAACTTTCGTTTTAGACGTTTATGTACGTCTTCCATGCGCTTCTTTGCAATTGACTCCAACGGTTTGTGATCGGATTCAACTGTAACTTGTTTGACATATACATATTGATCAAACAGTTCACAAGCAAAAATTATGGCGAGCAACTCTTTTTGATTTGAGCATAGTTCTTTTCGGCACTGGTGAATGCTCTAGATGCATATGAGACAGGTCTTCCTTCTTGGAGTAGGGTTGCACCTAACCCATTTTGTTACGCATCACACTGTACCATGACATATTTCCTAGTGTCGTAGAAAGCTAGTAGAGGGGTACTAGCTACTAACAGCTTGATTTCATTTCACACTTTCATATTTGTCTAACAATAGCCAATTGCTGCCAATGCGTTATAATTCTCTTAGTATGCTTGATTTTTCCGACAGTTTCGGTAGAAATATGGCGAAGTAGTTGGTCATTCCTAGTCACCAACATCTGTTGGTGTAGGCATTTCTAGTATAGCTTTGATCTTGACAGGATCTGATACAATACCTTCTGATGTGACCTTATGGCCAATGAAAGAGACTTCCTTCAGTCGTAAACGAAATTTTTCAGGTGCTAGCTTCATGTTTCGTTCACGTGCTTTTTCCAGGAAATCTTTCATATTCTCGTCGTGGTTTTGGATAGCTGCATGATCTGTATCACCAAATCCAATGACTTAGAAATCGTACGCAATAACTTACACTCCAGGTAAGTCTTCGATTATTTCATTCATTCTCCTCTGCCACACTTCAGTTGCAAAAGTTATACCAAAAGCCATTCGATTCCAGCGATAGTGACCATGTAGAGTGTTGAGTATGGTAACATAGCTTAATGCTTCATTTAGCTTTACTTGCTAAAAACCAATTTTTGCATCAAAGACTGAAAATACTTTTGCGCTTGGGATTTTAGTTGCCACTTCTTCAAATGTAGGTAATGGTAGTGTTCACTCATTATTCACTCGTTCAAGTCTCTGGGATCGATACATATTCGAACTTTCAGGGTTTTTTTCACCGCTACCATGGCAGAGAGCCAGGCTGTCGATTCAGTTACAGGTGTTATTACTCCTTCTGTGGTGATCTTTGCCACTTCTTCCTTCACAGCTTCTCTCAATGCAACAGGTGCTTTGCGTGGTGGTTGTACCACAGGTTTGGCATCTGGCTTTAGTTTAATTGTGTATTCTCCGTCAAGGCATCTTAAACCTTGGAACACGTCCTTGTACTAACGTAGTACTGGGTCATTGAGAACGTTGCTGCTCGAGATCTGCTCTGCTACTACGTTTACTGTGTCACTATCAACAACCTTGATCAAACCTAGCTGCTGGCTTGATTTCAAGCTTAGTAACGGTGTTACATTTCCATTCACTATGTGGCAATGAACTCGAAACGTGTGACCATTTCATTGCAAGGTGATCCAGCTTGTTTCTTTGGGACAAAAGTGTGCGTTGTTGCGCATTACCAGGATAGTTGGTACCAACTGGTACATTACATGTACATTACCACCAACTGGTACATTACCAGTTGGTCTTCAACCATTCTTGGCCTTTTCTGTCTCCAGTGGTTCTATTATAGTCTTTGAATGACAGTACATTGCACAGTGCACCAATGTCGATCTGAAATGTGATGCCTTCATTCGTGCCAATAGCTCTAAACGTCCCAAATGCTTTGCGTGCGTACTGGCTGTGTTGATGACAGTTAATCGTGCATACTCTACTTCCTCTTGTTCTTTTAAATACTTGACCGGTTTCTTAGGTGTAGTAGTGAATGTTTGTTTCGCTCGGCAAACTCTTGCAAAATGTCTCAATTTGTAGCATTTGGGACACGTCCTATCTGCAGCTAGGCTCGAGAGTCAAGACTTTCACCCCCCCGCAGCGGGCGATTTTTTTTGGGACAAGGTTAGGGAACTTAGCCGCTGCAGCGAATGCGCTTTGGTGTACGAGGCTACCGTCGAGCCAATTGATTCTTGGTAGGGAATGGACATGTTACAACCGCGTTTTTGACATAAACGAACTGCTGTCTATTTGCTTATCTTTTATGCAGTAAAATGCACTATTTATTGAAAGGGGCCTTCAGTTGTGAGTGTCTTTCGCTGAACGGTGCTCTCTCGGCACAAATCGACTTCAAATATATTGGACGGCAGGTAATGTGATTTTTAATTACTATGTTTCGCGGTTAAATAAAAAAATTGAAGTTTTCTTGAAATATTTTTTGGGTGCACGCATCTGCTACGCATATTATTAATTAATTGGATTAGATTTTTGTCAATATTTACATTGTGGCGTTCACTGCATACATGAAATTGTGCACTATTTATTGCAAATTTATTATCTGTGTCCAATTTAAATAATATGCAATTAATTAATTACCAATACAATTAGAACAGTGCAAAGTACTCAGGCAATTTAATTCTATTTCACAACTACTCCTACAAAAATTTATTAACAGATAGACACTATACAATTAACATGACAGTACACAATATGTGTGTGTACACAATATTTATTAATTAAGCATTATCTAGTTGATATAAACACGTACATGAAATAATCTATAGACACTTCAATACTCATTACAAATCAGATCATTTAATGCAAACCACATAATAAGTACTAATGCATAGAATCATTGTAGATGGATGGCGTCGACATATTCATTACTCTGCTGGTTGTCACACAGCTACAGTATTATTGAGGTAATGTATCCGTAGATATAGCATTGGTTCTAATTAAATTAAGTTGATTAATTTAAGTTCAGTTACTTAATTAAGTTGATGGTATCAGTCATTGCGTTGTTGACACTTCCAGGTATACGTTGTATATGCCTATTGCCACCTGGTATTGTATTGCAAACTATATAGTTATTATGGCGTTGTTATATGGTTGGTGACGTGAATGACAGTTATATAATTAGTGTACTGTGTGTGTGTGTGTGTGTGTGTGTGTGTGTGTGTGTGTGTGTGTGTATTTGAACAGCAAATATATATATATATTAGTCATAATAAGAAATAATTGTATTATGGCTCTTTGTGAAGTGATGATATATATTGACATTAACTAACATAACTAACTGTACATATTTAACCCTTCTATTCCTGACTAGTTATTACGTCGCGCTACGTAGGTCATCACGTGGAGTGACGTCGGTAACGCGCGTACCTTGTCTCCACCTCCGGTCAGTACCCGGCTTTGCTATTCCGGTTTCCTGCAAAGGAGCCTTTGTCAATACTTTTAAATTATAGCCTAAACGATTCGCTATTAAATTATCTTTCAAATGAACCTACTTTGAGGAGTCTACGTTCTCGTAATCGCTAGATATCGCAGTTTGCACACCTCTGACGTCATGGTCTGTTTCCGGCCACGTGACTTCATCGTCGAATATCCACCTTCCTGAACGCTTGTAGCCAATCAAAATATTTTTCACTGTTAGACACACCTTTGAGGCGTGTCTACACATACGGGCAAATTTTTAACGGCGCATGCGGCTTGGTCATAATTTTCTTTCCACCGGATGTCGCAGCGCTCTTCTCAAGTTGGGGCTTCGCTGCCTGTTGCCCATTTGGCTAATATTTTTCAGCTGCAAACCACTGATGACGATGATGACGATGGTGGTAATGTGTCGATGACTTCGATATCGTCGTCCGACTGTGACTCGACGGACAACGAAGAAGTGCTACCCGTCGAGGAAGACAGCGATGACGCTACGCTGTAAGTCTAACGTTTTGATGTCTAATCATCTCGTTTTTTTTTGCGATACGTTGTTCAGTAACGTTTGTAGTACCTGTTTTGCAAGTTTGGGCGTTAGCCGTTGGGAAGAATTTGAGTTATGCGCTTAGCAACGCATGAGTGTTCGGTTGCTATGGCTGTGTACCCGTATGTTGTGGTAGACATCGGTATGTAAAACAGTTTGATGTCTATTCGTTTCGTTTTTTGCTATGCGCTGTTTAGTTTTTACGTTTCAGTAAATGTTTTCCAACTTTGGATGTTAGGAGTTGGCAAGAATTTGAGTTATGCCCATAGCAACGCACATAGCAACGGACTTGTTGTGTTGCGGTTGCTATGGCTGTGTACCTGTATTTTGTGATTACAGATGCAATATATTGCACTCATGCACACAGATTCTAATATCTTATATTTGTATTAGCCCCCCTTCACCTCACAATCATTCTCCTTCATCACCAGATCCACATTTATCACTACCTGCTACTTCTCTACCTGCCAATTCACCCCCTACTTCTCATTCAGCTCCTTCTTCTTCAGTCACTGCTGTTTCTGTGTCATCAACTCTTCCCCATCAGCAACCACCACCTCAACCTCGTCAGCAGCCAACTAGAAAACAACCAGCTCGTCGTCGAGCAACTCAACGTCGAGCAACTCAACGTCATTCACCAGCTTCCTCGTCTGAGTCATCTGACTCTGAGCCTGAGCCAGCTGCCCGTCTTGATCGCCGCACTGATGCACTGCCTGTCGAGCATTTGTGCCATGTTCCACCTGTGGATGATTACCAACGGCAATTACCACAATTTGCACCACGAAGGCCGGCAGGATTCTACCCTCCTCAACCGTATCCTACCACTGCTGTAGGTTTCTTCAAATTGTTCTTTACTGACAACATGCTGGAGATTATCAGAACGTATGTGTTTGATGTCTTTTCTCTGCATCTGTCTTCATGGTATAATATTGTGTAGAAACAGTAACATCAACGGTGAAGATAACTGCAAAAAAAGTTATAGAGGCAAGTCTGGAGGACGGCGAGGGGAGGGTAGTTTTCGACCAGTGACGGTTGTCGAGATGAACTCGCTGATTGGGCTCTTGATATACATGGGACTTGTCAAGGTATACTATAACAAAATATTTAGTGTATTTTTTTTGATTTTTGTATCTGTAGGTTCCTGAGCTCACAGATTACTGGCGCACAACTTTTCCCTTTTACGGGTTGTGGGCCAGAAAGTTCATGTCTCGCGACCGTTTTGACGCAATCCTATCGGTCCTACAGATGGAAAATCCTCGTACTGATAAGGACCGAGAGGCTGACCCATTGAGAAAAGTTCGTACAGTATACGACGAATTACGTAGAAATTGTCTTGAATATGGTCAGCCTCAAGCCCGTGTCTCACTTGACGAGCGCATGGTGAAAGCCAAAGGCCGTTTTGCTTTTAGGTATGTAAAGGTTTCCAAAATATAAGCTGAACAATTACTGAATATGATCTTGCTATTGTTAGGCAATACATCAAAAACAAACCCGTCAAGTGGGGTGTGAAGTTGTATTGTGTATGCGATTCTATTTCTGGCTACACATACAACTTCGATATTTACACGGGCAAGGAGCGTCAATCATCAGTGGCGGCGACAGCGGGAATAACAACATCACAAGCAGCAACAACAGCAGCTGCAACCACAACACCATCAGCTGGCTCAGCTCGAAAACGACGGAAGACAACACTTCAGTCAGCAGATGACACAAGTGTGATCCATCGTACAGTCATGCGTATGATGGATCCTCTCCTTGATCAGGGGTACACTGTGTACACTGATCAATTCTATACATCAGGACCCCTGTTCAAGGAGCTCTATGACCGGCGTACAATGGCCTGTGGTACAGTCCAGAAAAACAGGAAGGGTGTTCCTGCCGATTTTAAGAACATTCGTCTGTTCTCAAAATTGCCACGAGGTAACTATAGCATATGTGTTTATTAGCAAATACAATTACAGTTTTGTTTAGGTTCATTTCGTTATGAACGTGATGGTCCACTCTGTACCATTCAATGGGTGGACCGTAACGTGGTAACGCTTATGAGCACCCTTCATTCTGGACACCATCATGCTCTTTGCGAAAGATTCACCAAGGATCGTGCAAAGTATGATGGGCACCACAGGATCCGTATTCTCAGACCTGAGGCTATTTGCGACTACAACGCCCACATGGGAGGTGTAGATAAATCAGACCAAATGATTAAATATTATGAAGTATTGCATAAGAGCCTCAAGTACTGGAAGAAGATCTTTCTGCACATGATTGACTTAGCTATTCTCAACAGCTTCATCATGTTTACTGCCCTTCAAAAACAACATCCTCAAGATGAACGTCTCCAGAGGAAAGGGCAGTATGCGCAGAAAGACTTCAGGTGTGAGCTTATCCGAGGGTTGGCAGGAATTGACATTAGCGAACCATTGGCACAATTTTGTTTTTTGACAAAAAGGATGATACAAATTTCCCCACCGACACCACAACAACGGAGACGACAACAACAAGAAGAACAACAACAACAACAGCAAATACAGCAATTACTAATATTATCACAAGTACAACAACATAGAGTAGACACACAACAACAACAACTTATACAACAACAACAACAACAACAACAACAGATGCAACAAGAAAAAGAACAGATGAAACAACAAAAAGAACAGATGAAACAAGAAAAAGAACAGATGCAACAACAAAAAGAACAGCTGCAACAACAACTCACACATGCACAACAACAAATACAACAACAACAACAACAAATACAACAACGACAACAACAGCAACAACAAATGGAACAACAAATGCAACAACAACATTTACTGATACAACAACAGCAACAACAAATACAACAACAGCAACAACAACTACAACAGGTGCCAAACCCTCGGTATAGCTCACACATGCCGGTTATAGCAGAGGGGTTAGTACGTTGCATTGTTTGTGTATCTGAAGGCAGACATAACTCAAAAACCAGGTATCGCTGCCAAGAATGCAACGTCCCCCTCTGTGTGTCATCTGCTGAGCGACAGTGTTTTATAAAGTACCACACAGAAAATGACTGAAAATTGCCACACTGTGACTGTGTATATTGTATATTTCTATTTATAGTGTTGTATATTTCTATTATATATTGTTGTATATTTCTATATATATTTTTGTATATTTCTATTTATATATTGTTGTATATTTCTATTTATATATTGTTGTATATAGTAACAGTTTGTTGTTTTTTAGTGTTGGATTAGGTGTATATATGTGTATATAATTGTAAGCGTGAAGTCACTGCTGCAAATATTTTGTATTGGTTTAGCATTTTGCATATCAATATTTTTTCAAAATAGTCAATCAACTTGATTGGATTGTTATGCATAATAGAGGTAAAATAAACAGTTAGACGAAATAAAATATTGAAACAGTTAGAGGTAGTTACAAAAGTTGTGTCATTCAAACGAGCAATTTATGTACATTTTATACGTGTCAGAATTGTTATTTTTACTTCTATAATGTTGCTACAGTTGCAAATAATAGTATTTTGTTATGCGCGCGCTAGACTATAAAGGCGCGCGCTAGATAATAAAGACGCGCGCTAGACAATTCTAGGCGTGACATAGTAGTGCAAAGGTCATAGAGGGAGGGAACTTAGCAGTGCGTTCGTGAAGGGTTAAGGGTATATTGCACGCAAATGTGTGTTTCCAAAATATCGATGTCCTGTACTCGGCGATTTTAAGGTTAGGTTTATGATTGGGGTTAGGATCGGTATTACTGAGGGGCGACGGCCATCTTGAAAATAAGTAGACGAGACACGCCCACATTTCGTTAGACTGTCATTTGGAATCGGGCTGCAGTTCTCATTTTTATTCATTCGAGTGACCAGTTTTCTAAATCAAGATTGCCGTAGCAACTGTGTCAACAGACGAGACCCGCCCTCTCTTCTGTATGGGAACTGTCGTGCGAGGTTTGGATGCGACGTGACTTGTGAGACCAAGTCTACTAGATAACATGAGTCTACACGCGCTCAGCTGGTCCGACCATTTTATCGGTTTATGGGTCTGATTACATCCGATGGATGTCTGGCAGATTATTCTATCCGTCAATCGTTCGATTGCCGGATGGGAGAATTATTTGTGGACTGTCAGATTCGGTGTACCGTCTGTCCCACCATTCTATCGTTTTATGGGTCTGATTACATCCGATGGATGTCTGGCAGATTATTCTATCCGTCAATCGTTCGATTGCCGGATGGGAGAATTATTTGTGGACTGTCAGATTGGGTGTACCGTCTGTCCCACCATTCTATCGTTTTATGGGTCTGATTACATCCAATGAGTGTTTGTCCGATTATTCTATGCGTCTATCGTCCAATTGCCGGGTAGGGAGAATTATTTGTGGACTGTCAGAGTCGGTGTTTCGTCTGTCCGACCATTCTATCGGTTTGTCTTGTGAACGGAGAATTCGACGGCCCGTTTGGTTGTTATATTAACCTTATTATTACTGACTAGTTATTATGTCGCGGGTACGTAGGTCATCACGTGGAGTGACGTCGGTAACGCGCGTACCAATTTCCACCTCTGATCAGTACCCGGCTTTGCTATTCATGTTTCCTGCAAAGGAGCCTTCGTCAATATTTTTATATTATAGCCTAAGGTTAGGGTTAGGGTTAGAGTCAGAGTTAGGGTTAGGCCCTTAGGGTTAGGGTTAGGGTTAGGGTTAGGGTTAGGGTTAGGGTTAGGGTTAGGGTTAGGGTTAGGGTTAGGGTTAGGGTTAGGGTTAGGGTTAGGGTTAGGGTTAGGGTTAGGGTTAGGGTTAGGGTTAGGGTTAGGGTTAGGGTTAGGGTTAGGGTTAGGGTTAGGGTTAGGGTTAGGGTTAGGGTTAGGGTTAGGGTTAGGGTTAGGGTTAGGGTTAGGGTTAGGGTTAGGGTTAGGGTTAGGGTTAGGGTTAGGGTTAGGGTTAGGGTTAGGGTTAGGGTTAGGGTTAGGGTTAGGGTTAGGGTTAGGGTTAGGGTTAGGGTTAGGGTTAGGGTTAGGGTTAGGGTTAGGGTTAGGGTTAGGGTTAGGGTTAGGGTTAGGGTTAGGGTTAGGGTTAGGGTTAGGGTTAGGGTTAGGGTTAGGGTTAGGGTTAGGGTTAGGGTTAGGGTTAGGGTTAGGGTTAGGGTTAGGGTTAGGGTTAGGGTTAGGGTTAGGGTTAGGGTTAGGGTTAGGGTTAGGGTTAGGGTTAGGGTTAGGGTTAGGGTTAGGGTTAGGGTTAGGGTTAGGGTTAGGGTTAGGGTTAGGGTTAGGGTTAGGGTTAGGGTTAGGGTTAGGGTTAGGGTTAGGGTTAGGGTTAGGGTTAGGGTTAGGGTTAGGGTTAGGGTTAGGGTTAGGGTTAGGGTTAGGGTTAGGGTTAGGGTTAGGGTTAGGGTTAGGGTTAGGGTTAGGGTTAGGGTTAGGGTTAGGGTTAGGGTTAGGGTTAGGGTTAGGGTTAGGGTTAGGGTTAGGGTTAGGGTTAGGGTTAGGGTTAGGGTTAGGGTTAGGGTTAGGGTTAGGGTTAGGGTTAGGGTTAGGGTTAGGGTTAGGGTTAGGGTTAGGGTTAGGGTTAGGGTTAGGGTTAGGGTTAGGGTTAGGGTTAGGGTTAGGGTTAGGGTTAGGGTTAGGGTTAGGGTTAGGGTTAGGGTTAGGGTTAGGGTTAGGGTTAGGGTTAGGGTTAGGGTTAGGGTTAGGGTTAGGGTTAGGGTTAGGGTTAGGGTTAGGGTTAGGGTTAGGGTTAGGGTTAGGGTTAGGGTTAGGGTTAGGGTTAGGGTTAGGGTTAGGGTTAGGGTTAGGGTTAGGGTTAGGGTTAGGGTTAGGGTTAGGGTTAGGGTTAGGGTTAGGGTTAGGGTTAGGGTTAGGGTTAGGGTTAGGGTTAGGGTTAGGGTTAGGGTTAGGGTTAGGGTTAGGGTTAGGGTTAGGGTTAGGGTTAGGGTTAGGGTTAGGGTTAGGGTTAGGGTTAGGGTTAGGGTTAGGGTTAGGGTTAGGGTTAGGGTTAGGGTTAGGGTTAGGGTTAGGGTTAGGGTTAGGGTTAGGGTTAGGGTTAGGGTTAGGGTTAGGGTTAGGGTTAGGGTTAGGGTTAGGGTTAGGGTTAGGGTTAGGGTTAGGGTTAGGGTTAGGGTTAGGGTTAGGGTTAGGGTTAGGGTTAGGGTTAGGGTTAGGGTTAGGGTTAGGGTTAGGGTTAGGGTTAGGGTTAGGGTTAGGGTTAGGGTTAGGGTTAGGGTTAGGGTTAGGGTTAGGGTTAGGGTTAGGGTTAGGGTTAGGGTTAGGGTTAGGGTTAGGGTTAGGGTTAGGGTTAGGGTTAGGGTTAGGGTTAGGGTTAGGGTTAGGGTTAGGGTTAGGGTTAGGGTTAGGGTTAGGGTTAGGGTTAGGGTTAGGGTTAGGGTTAGGGTTAGGGTTAGGGTTAGGGTTAGGGTTAGGGTTAGGGTTAGGGTTAGGGTTAGGGTTAGGGTTAGGGTTAGGGTTAGGGTTAGGGTTAGGGTTAGGGTTAGGGTTAGGGTTAGGGTTAGGGTTAGGGTTAGGGTTAGGGTTAGGGTTAGGGTTAGGGTTAGGGTTAGGGTTAGGGTTAGGGTTAGGGTTAGGGTTAGGGTTAGGGTTAGGGTTAGGGTTAGGGTTAGGGTTAGGGTTAGGGTTAGGGTTAGGGTTAGGGTTAGGGTTAGGGTTAGGGTTAGGGTTAGGGTTAGGGTTAGGGTTAGGGTTAGGGTTAGGGTTAGGGTTAGGGTTAGGGTTAGGGTTAGGGTTAGGGTTAGGGTTAGGGTTAGGGTTAGGGTTAGGGTTAGGGTTAGGGTTAGGGTTAGGGTTAGGGTTAGGGTTAGGGTTAGGGTTAGGGTTAGGGTTAGGGTTAGGGTTAGGGTTAGGGTTAGGGTTAGGGTTAGGGTTAGGGTTAGGGTTAGGGTTAGGGTTAGGGTTAGGGTTAGGGTTAGGGTTAGGGTTAGGGTTAGGGTTAGGGTTAGGGTTAGGGTTAGGGTTAGGGTTAGGGTTAGGGTTAGGGTTAGGGTTAGGGTTAGGGTTAGGGTTAGGGTTAGGGTTAGGGTTAGGGTTAGGGTTAGGGTTAGGGTTAGGGTTAGGGTTAGGGTTAGGGTTAGGGTTAGGGTTAGGGTTAGGGTTAGGGTTAGGGTTAGGGTTAGGGTTAGGGTTAGGGTTAGGGTTAGGGTTAGGGTTAGGGTTAGGGTTAGGGTTAGGGTTAGGGTTAGGGTTAGGGTTAGGGTTAGGGTTAGGGTTAGGGTTAGGGTTAGGGTTAGGGTTAGGGTTAGGGTTAGGGTTAGGGTTAGGGTTAGGGTTAGGGTTAGGGTTAGGGTTAGGGTTAGGGTTAGGGTTAGGGTTAGGGTTAGGGTTAGGGTTAGGGTTAGGGTTAGGGTTAGGGTTAGGGTTAGGGTTAGGGTTAGGGTTAGGGTTAGGGTTAGGGTTAGGGTTAGGGTTAGGGTTAGGGTTAGGGTTAGGGTTAGGGTTAGGGTTAGGGTTAGGGTTAGGGTTAGGGTTAGGGTTAGGGTTAGGGTTAGGGTTAGGGTTAGGGTTAGGGTTAGGGTTAGGGTTAGGGTTAGGGTTAGGGTTAGGGTTAGGGTTAGGGTTAGGGTTAGGGTTAGGGTTAGGGTTAGGGTTAGGGTTAGGGTTAGGGTTAGGGTTAGGGTTAGGGTTAGGGTTAGGGTTAGGGTTAGGGTTAGGGTTAGGGTTAGGGTTAGGGTTAGGGTTAGGGTTAGGGTTAGGGTTAGGGTTAGGGTTAGGGTTAGGGTTAGGGTTAGGGTTAGGGTTAGGGTTAGGGTTAGGGTTAGGGTTAGGGTTAGGGTTAGGGTTAGGGTTAGGGTTAGGGTTAGGGTTAGGGTTAGGGTTAGGGTTAGGGTTAGGGTTAGGGTTAGGGTTAGGGTTAGGGTTAGGGTTAGGGTTAGGGTTAGGGTTAGGGTTAGGGTTAGGGTTAGGGTTAGGGTTAGGGTTAGGGTTAGGGTTAGGGTTAGGGTTAGGGTTAGGGTTAGGGTTAGGGTTAGGGTTAGGGTTAGGGTTAGGGTTAGGGTTAGGGTTAGGGTTAGGGTTAGGGTTAGGGTTAGGGTTAGGGTTAGGGTTAGGGTTAGGGTTAGGGTTAGGGTTAGGGTTAGGGTTAGGGTTAGGGTTAGGGTTAGGGTTAGGGTTAGGGTTAGGGTTAGGGTTAGGGTTAGGGTTAGGGTTAGGGTTAGGGTTAGGGTTAGGGTTAGGGTTAGGGTTAGGGTTAGGGTTAGGGTTAGGGTTAGGGTTAGGGTTAGGGTTAGGGTTAGGGTTAGGGTTAGGGTTAGGGTTAGGGTTAGGGTTAGGGTTAGGGTTAGGGTTAGGGTTAGGGTTAGGGTTAGGGTTAGGGTTAGGGTTAGGGTTAGGGTTAGGGTTAGGGTTAGGGTTAGGGTTAGGGTTAGGGTTAGGGTTAGGGTTAGGGTTAGGGTTAGGGTTAGGGTTAGGGTTAGGGTTAGGGTTAGGGTTAGGGTTAGGGTTAGGGTTAGGGTTAGGGTTAGGGTTAGGGTTAGGGTTAGGGTTAGGGTTAGGGTTAGGGTTAGGGTTAGGGTTAGGGTTAGGGTTAGGGTTAGGGTTAGGGTTAGGGTTAGGGTTAGGGTTAGGGTTAGGGTTAGGGTTAGGGTTAGGGTTAGGGTTAGGGTTAGGGTTAGGGTTAGGGTTAGGGTTAGGGTTAGGGTTAGGGTTAGGGTTAGGGTTAGGGTTAGGGTTAGGGTTAGGGTTAGGGTTAGGGTTAGGGTTAGGGTTAGGGTTAGGGTTAGGGTTAGGGTTAGGGTTAGGGTTAGGGTTAGGGTTAGGGTTAGGGTTAGGGTTAGGGTTAGGGTTAGGGTTAGGGTTAGGGTTAGGGTTAGGGTTAGGGTTAGGGTTAGGGTTAGGGTTAGGGTTAGGGTTAGGGTTAGGGTTAGGGTTAGGGTTAGGGTTAGGGTTAGGGTTAGGGTTAGGGTTAGGGTTAGGGTTAGGGTTAGGGTTAGGGTTAGGGTTAGGGTTAGGGTTAGGGTTAGGGTTAGGGTTAGGGTTAGGGTTAGGGTTAGGGTTAGGGTTAGGGTTAGGGTTAGGGTTAGGGTTAGGGTTAGGGTTAGGGTTAGGGTTAGGGTTAGGGTTAGGGTTAGGGTTAGGGTTAGGGTTAGGGTTAGGGTTAGGGTTAGGGTTAGGGTTAGGGTTAGGGTTAGGGTTAGGGTTAGGGTTAGGGTTAGGGTTAGGGTTAGGGTTAGGGTTAGGGTTAGGGTTAGGGTTAGGGTTAGGGTTAGGGTTAGGGTTAGGGTTAGGGTTAGGGTTAGGGTT
>NC_085106.1:0-35000 GCF_963422355.1 Corticium candelabrum
CCCTAACCCTAACCCTAACCCTAACCCTAACCCCTAACCCTAACCCTAACCCTAACCCCTAACCCTAACCCTAACCCTAACCCTAACCCTAACCCTAACCCTAACCCTAACCCTAACCCTAACCCTAACCCTAACCCTAACCCTAACCCTAACCCTAACCCTAACCCTAACCCTAACCCTAACCCTAACCCTAACCCTAACCCTAACCCTAACCCTAACCCTAACCCTAACCCTAACCCTAACCCTAACCCTAACCCTAACCCTAACCCTAACCCTAACCCTAACCCTAACCCTAACCTAACCCTAACCCTAACCCTAACCCTAACCCTAACCCTAACCCTAACCCTAACCCTAACCCTAACCCTAACCCTAACCCTAACCCTAACCCTAACCCTAACCCTAACCCTAACCCTAACCCTAACCCTAACCCTAACCCTAACCCTAACCCTAACCCTAACCCTAACCCTAACCCTAACCCTAACCCTAACCCTAACCCTAACCCTAACCCTAACCCTAACCCTAACCCTAACCCTAACCCTAACCCTAACCCTAACCCTAACCCTACTAACCCTAACCCTAACCCTAACCCTAACCCTAACCCTAACCCTAACCCTAACCCTAACCCTAACCCTAACCCTAACTACCCTAACCCTAACCCTAACCCTAACCCTAACCCTAACCCTAACCCTAACCCTAACCCTAACCCTAACCCTAACCCTAACCCTAACCCTAACCCTAACCCTAACCCTAACCCTAACCCTAACCCTAACCCTAACCCTAACCCTAACCCTAACCCTAACCCTAACCCTAACCCTAACCCTAACCCTAACCCTAACCCTAACCCTAACCCTAACCCTAACCCTAACCCTAACCCTAACCCTAACCCTAACCCTAACCCTAACCCTAACCCTAACCCTAACCCTAACCCTAACCCTAACCCTAACCCTAACCCTAACCCTAACCCTAACCCTAACCCTAACCCTAACCCTAACCCTAACCCTAACCCTAACCCTAACCCTAACCCTAACCCTAACCCTAACCCTAACCCTAACCCTAACCCTAACCCTAACCCTAACCCTAACCCTAACCCTAACCCTAACCCTAACCCTAACCCTAACCCTAACCCTAACCCTAACCCTAACCCTAACCCTAACCCTAACCCTAACCCTAACCCTAACCCTAACCCTAACCCTAACCCTAACCCTAACCCTAACCCTAACCCTAACCCTAACCCTAACCCTAACCCTAACCCTAACCCTAACCCTAACCCTAACCCTAACCCTAACCCTAACCCTAACCCTAACCCTAACCCTAACCCTAACCCTAACCCTAACCCTAACCCTAACCCTAACCCTAACCCTAACCCTAACCCTAACCCTAACCCTAACCCTAACCCTAACCCTAACCCTAACCCTAACCCTAACCCTAACCCTAACCCTAACCCTAACCCTAACCCTAACCCTAACCCTAACCCTAACCCTAACCCTAACCCTAACCCTAACCCTAACCCTAACCCTAACCCTAACCCTAACCCTAACCCTAACCCTAACCCTAACCCTAACCCTAACCCTAACCCTAACCCTAACCCTAACCCTAACCCTAACCCTAACCCTAACCCTAACCCTAACCCTAACCCTAACCCTAACCCTAACCCTAACCCTAACCCTAACCCTAACCCTAACCCTAACCCTAACCCTAACCCTAACCCTAACCCTAACCCTAACCCTAACCCTAACCCTAACCCTAACCCTAACCCTAACCCTAACCCTAACCCTAACCCTAACCCTAACCCTAACCCTAACCCTAACCCTAACCCTAACCCTAACCCTAACCCTAACCCTAACCCTAACCCTAACCCTAACCCTAACCCTAACCCTAACCCTAACCCTAACCCTAACCCTAACCCTAACCCTAACCCTAACCCTAACCCTAACCCTAACCCTAACCCTAACCCTAACCCTAACCCTAACCCTAACCCTAACCCTAACCCTAACCCTAACCCTAACCCTAACCCTAACCCTAACCCTAACCCTAACCCTAACCCTAACCCTAACCCTAACCCTAACCCTAACCCTAACCCTAACCCTAACCCTAACCCTAACCCTAACCCTAACCCTAACCCTAACCCTAACCCTAACCCTAACCCTAACCCTAACCCTAACCCTAACCCTAACCCTAACCCTAACCCTAACCCTAACCCTAACCCTAACCCTAACCCTAACCCTAACCCTAACCCTAACCCTAACCCTAACCCTAACCCTAACCCTAACCCTAACCCTAACCCTAACCCTAACCCTAACCCTAACCCTAACCCTAACCCTAACCCTAACCCTAACCCTAACCCTAACCCTAACCCTAACCCTAACCCTAACCCTAACCCTAACCCTAACCCTAACCCTAACCCTAACCCTAACCCTAACCCTAACCCTAACCCTAACCCTAACCCTAACCCTAACCCTAACCCTAACCCTAACCCTAACCCTAACCCTAACCCTAACCCTAACCCTAACCCTAACCCTAACCCTAACCCTAACCCTAACCCTAACCCTAACCCTAACCCTAACCCTAACCCTAACCCTAACCCTAACCCTAACCCTAACCCTAACCCTAACCCTAACCCTAACCCTAACCCTAACCCTAACCCTAACCCTAACCCTAACCCTAACCCTAACCCTAACCCTAACCCTAACCCTAACCCTAACCCTAACCCTAACCCTAACCCTAACCCTAACCCTAACCCTAACCCTAACCCTAACCCTAACCCTAACCCTAACCCTAACCCTAACCCTAACCCTAACCCTAACCCTAACCCTAACCCTAACCCTAACCCTAACCCTAACCCTAACCCTAACCCTAACCCTAACCCTAACCCTAACCCTAACCCTAACCCTAACCCTAACCCTAACCCTAACCCTAACCCTAACCCTAACCCTAACCCTAACCCTAACCCTAACCCTAACCCTAACCCTAACCCTAACCCTAACCCTAACCCTAACCCTAACCCTAACCCTAACCCTAACCCTAACCCTAACCCTAACCCTAACCCTAACCCTAACCCTAACCCTAACCCTAACCCTAACCCTAACCCTAACCCTAACCCTAACCCTAACCCTAACCCTAACCCTAACCCTAACCCTAACCCTAACCCTAACCCTAACCCTAACCCTAACCCTAACCCTAACCCTAACCCTAACCCTAACCCTAACCCTAACCCTAACCCTAACCCTAACCCTAACCCTAACCCTAACCCTAACCCTAACCCTAACCCTAACCCTAACCCTAACCCTAACCCTAACCCTAACCCTAACCCTAACCCTAACCCTAACCCTAACCCTAACCCTAACCCTAACCCTAACCCTAACCCTAACCCTAACCCTAACCCTAACCCTAACCCTAACCCTAACCCTAACCCTAACCCTAACCCTAACCCTAACCCTAACCCTAACCCTAACCCTAACCCTAACCCTAACCCTAACCCTAACCCTAACCCTAACCCTAACCCTAACCCTAACCCTAACCCTAACCCTAACCCTAACCCTAACCCTAACCCTAACCCTAACCCTAACCCTAACCCTAACCCTAACCCTAACCCTAACCCTAACCCTAACCCTAACCCTAACCCTAACCCTAACCCTAACCCTAACCCTAACCCTAACCCTAACCCTAACCCTAACCCTAACCCTAACCCTAACCCTAACCCTAACCCTAACCCTAACCCTAACCCTAACCCTAACCCTAACCCTAACCCTAACCCTAACCCTAACCCTAACCCTAACCCTAACCCTAACCCTAACCCTAACCCTAACCCTAACCCTAACCCTAACCCTAACCCTAACCCTAACCCTAACCCTAACCCTAACCCTAACCCTAACACCTAACCCTAACCCTAACCCTAACCCTAACCCTAACCCTAACCCTAACACCTAACCCTAACCCTAACCCTAACCCTAACCCTAACCCTAACCCTAACCCTAACCCTAACCCTAACCCTAACCCTAACGTGACACCGACTCTGCTAGTCGGTAAATAATCCTCCCCACCCATTATTCAGAAAATAGACCGACTGAGTAGTGAGACAGACAAGACACCGACTCTGCTAGTCGATAAATAATCCTCCCACCCATTAATCAGAGGATAGACCGACTGAGTAGTGAGACAGACGGGACACCGACTCTGCTAGTCGATAAATAATCCTCCCACCCATTAGTCAGAGGATAGACCGACTGAGTAGTGAGACAGACGGGACACCGACTCTGCTAGTCGATAAATAATCCTCCCACCCATTAGTCAGAGGATAGACCGACTGAGTAGTGAGACAGACGTGACACCGACTCTGCTAGTCGATAAATAATTCTCCCACCCGACAGCCAGACGATAGACCGACTGAATAGTTTGACAGACGGGACACCGACTCTTACAGTCGATAAACAATTCTCCCACCCGATAGTCAGACGATAGACCGACTGAATAGTTGGACAGACGGGACACCGACTCTTACAGTCGATAAATAATTCTCCCACCCGACAGCCAGACGATAGACCGACTGAATAGTTTGACAGACGGGACACCGACTCTTACAGTCGATAAACAATTCTCCCACCCGATAGTCAGACGATAGACCGACTGAATAGTTGGACAGACGGGACACCGACTCTTACAGTCGATAAATAATTCTCCCACCCGACAGCCAGACGATACACCGACTGAATAGTTGGACAGACGGGACATTGACTCTTACAGTCGATAAATAATTCTCCCACCCGACAGCCAGACGATAGACCGGATGAACAGCCAGACAGACGGGACACCGACTCTTACAGTCGATAAACCTAAATAGTCACTCCCACAACGGCGAATACATAGCCTAACCCTTCGTAACCCTAAACCTAAAATCGCCGAGAACCCGCACCGACCCCACTCTCTACCTTCACCGTAAGATCGCCTAAACAGTCACTCCCACAACGGCGAATACATAGCCTAACCTTTCGTAACCCTAAACCTAAAATCGCCGAGAACCCGCACCGACCCCACTCTCCACCTTCACCGTAAGATCGCCTAAACAGTCACTCCCACAACGGCGAATACATAGCCTAACCCTTCGTAACCCTAAACCTAAAATCGCCGAGAACCCGCACCGACCCCACTCTCTACCTTCACAGTAAGATCGCCTAAACAGTCACTCCCACAACGGCGAATACATAGCCTAACCCTTCGTAACCCTAAACCTAAAATCGCCGAGAACCCGCACTGACCGCAGAGCACCCGACATTAGGATGCTTTCCATGGAGATAGGTAACGACTACACCCGACCACGCGATAAGGGGGAAGCCCACAAGACCTGTATCGACGTAGCTCGCCTCGGCCTCCCGCCGTCGGCCGCGCCCGCTTACTCTAACAACCCGACACTCTAGGACACTAACTACGAATGTTGATTTAACATAGAGATGATTTAATGAACTCAAACACACACACACACACACACACACACACAAACACACACACACCGACACATAAAACCAAAATAAAACCAAGATTGACACGACAATACAATGTAAAACACGATATACGACACGACCCACAAAGAGTCCGTTACACCAAAGAAGCAACGATCTGAAACCGAGAAAGGCAGCGGGACGGTCTGACGCGATACCGGCGCAGACTCCGGTGTTCCTCAGATAACGTACGGATCGACCACAGTCCGATCGATACGTACCGACACGACGTGGCCTCGTGAGCCAGACGCACGGGAACCACAATATGTGACGTCATTCTCAACTGAAGCAGACATAGTGAATCTACCGTCGGGCGCCACACTAAAAGGATTGGAATCGAGGTCTCCCACGCTCACGCGACTTGTGTCATCTCGAAGGCATTCTGGTCGTATCGCGTGCAAATCCACTGGTGGGGAAGGGGTCGGCCCGGCTGGGGAAACCCTAACGGCCTAGCCCTAACTCTGACTCTAACCCAATTCGACCTCTTTTCCCGTGCCCGTCGGTCGAGATTCGAAAACAAAATTCCGTTCCGGCTCCGAACGGAGAGGCCGTCGCCGCCACGAGAAACGAGTGCGACACGGTCTTTTTAAGACTCTCTGCGAGGCACAAATGTTGCACCAAACTCGCTAACCGACACACGACACAGACGATTCTCTCACCGAACACAACGGAAATAACACTCTCTCTATAAATGCTCCAACTCTTCCACGTCACGCCGCCGAGACGAGCAGCGGTTTTTCCAAGACATTCATCTCGATGATAGGCAAACCTACATCGAAACATCATAAAATACACACAGGCACTCTAATTTAATTAAGTCTATATAATTTTATTTAATTCCACCAAAATTTAGACCAAAACGTAGACCAAAATCTAGACTAAATGGTCGACATCTCTTAAATTAGAACGAAATGTTTGGCACTTAATACAAAAAATACTCCCAATACTATTTACAAAACACACACCACACACAAACACACACACACACACACACAAACACACAACACAAACCATGCAACCCACTGGATAGCCAACAGCAGCACACCGCCCACCCAACGTCTCCGATCGCCAGACCGCCAGTCATTCCGTGCGTCGACATTGTACACCTCTCAAGGTAAAATAAATCACACCGACCTAAGAAACGCCGGTAACACGGACAAATCACATGTCTAACTAAAACATTGCTCTTGTTGAAGCTCACCTTACAGGTTGCTACGGGCGGATGCACTCGACTCGTTTCGTGGGTCGTCTGCGGTCCTCGTGGCTCGGTCGTTCGTCGACGGATGGAGTGGTAGGGCTACGGCCTACGCCGGTCTCCGTTGTGGATGGAGTGGTAGGGCTACGGCCTATGCCGGTCTCCGTGACGTCGACACGATCCGGGTTCCGATGCCGCGTGACCACGTGCGGTCGACGTCATCGGTCAGTCCGACATCTCTAGACGACAGCGTTCACTGGTCAAAAGCGACACGGTCGATGTCCTTGCGCTGATGAAGGTATCTCATACCGAAACGCGTCCGCATATCGGGGCGCGACCGTCTGTATCCAGTGAATCGACTATTGCTGTCTCGTCTGTGGACCGACATCTCAGCGATGTCGTCCGCGTCGTTTCTCTTCCTCTCGTTCGACTACGGCGTCGCACAGAGACGTTCCTACGAGATATCCGGCTCCAGCGTCACGAGCTGCCACGTGGAAGAATCGTCTCTCGATCTTCCGTACTCGACGAGGTCGCTCGGCAACGGCGACTTCGGCACACTAGTCACGCGCTACGCGGAACACGCGACAACGTACGACGAACGGCAGCCCTAGTCGGGAGCCGACCACGTTTTGACGACGACGGATGACGAGGACACGCGGTCGACGACGGCATCGGAGACGAGAAGGAACCCTCTCGGAGACCGACGCGCCATTGAGTCGAAAGACACATCGAAACGAACTCGAGCCATTGAGCTATCTTGCCGTATACGACGAAGACGTTCTCGAATCGTTAGCCATTCGAACCCATCCAATTAATCAGATATAAAAAATCACAACACACCCTGGTGTTGAAAATTGAAAAGTTTCACACGTACCGGTTTGCTCTGCAAACGAGAATATACACTACACGGTGTAGCTAATTAGTTCTCCGTATGTCCCCATGCATCGGAGGCAGATCCGGCCGTCGAGCTACCGTCGACACCCGAGCTATACAGCCGCAGTACTGCATCTATCGAAATACATAGCAAAAATAAAAACATAATTGAACACAACAATGATTATCCGACACTTACGGGAGTTACGTCTGTCCGCCCGGAAAAGATACACTACACTCCACAGCTCTGTCCGAGAGACCGACTCGAGAAACCTCGTAATTCACAGCTCTGTCTGAGAGACCGATTCGAGAAACCTCGTAATCCACGGCCACTTGTGGACTCGCCCTCCCATCCACCACACCTGCCCATTTTATATCGACAAGGTGAGCACTATGCACACAACAGTATACCACATACTAAATTAATAAATTAACAATTTAATAATTGGACAACTAGACTATGCTGTCGATTCTCCTTCGATCCCCAAACCGTTATAACAGAGCTCACCTCGGCCTTCCGCCGTCGGCTGCGCTAGTTTATTTTATTTTAACAACTCGACACACTGCCGGTTTTTCTGCTCATTTTCTAAACCGATAAAAAATAGTCAGACAGACCGGACACCGACTCTAGGAGTCGATAAACAATTTTTCTACTCTGTAGTCAGATGATAAACTCGACATACTGTGAACTCTTCGCTTCAATTTCTAAAGCGATAGAATAGTCGGACAGACGGGACACCGACTCTGGCAGTCGATAAATAACTCTCCCCACCCGTTAGCTAGAGGATAGACTGACCGAATAGTGTGACAGACGGGACACCGACTCTGCTAGTCGATAAATAACTCTCCCCACCCGTTAGCCAGAGGATAGACTGACCGAATAGTGTGAAAGACGGGACACCGACTCTGCTAGTCGATAAATAATCCTCCCACCCATTAATCAGAGGATAGACCGACTGAGTAGTGAGACAGACGGGACACCGACTCTGCTAGTCGATAAATAATCCTCCCACCCATTAGTCAGAGGATAGACCGACTGAGTAGTGAGACAGACGTGACACCGACTCTGCTAGTCGATAAATAATCCTCCCATTCATTAGTCAGATGATAGACCGACTGAGCAGTTAGACAGACGGGACACCGACTCTGCTAGTCGATAAATAATCCTCCCCACCCGTTAGACAGAGGATAGACCGACCGAATAGTGAGACAGACGCGACACCGACTCTGCTAGTCGATAAATAATCCTCCCATCCGTTAGCCAGACGATAGACCGACTGAGTAGTGAGACAGACGTGACACCGTCTCTGCTAGTCGATAAATACTCCTCCCCACCCGTTAGACAGAGGTATAGACCGACCGAATAGTGAAAAAGACGCGACACCGACTCTGCTAGTCGATAAATAATCCTTCCCACCCATTAGTCAGAGGATAGACCGACCGAATAGTAGGACAGATGGGACACCGGCTCTGATAATTGATGAATAACTTACTCTCCTTACCCGACAGTCACACGATAAACCGACCGAATAAGTAAGACAGACGGGACACCGACTCTGGCAGTCAATAAATAATTTATTTTCCCTACCCTAAATCAGACGATGTACCGACTGAATAAGTAAGACAGACGAAACACCGACTCTGGCAGTCAACAAATAATCCTTCCCTACCCTAAATCAGACGATATACCGACTGAATAAGTAAGACAGACGGGACACCGACTCTGGCAGTCGACAAATAATCCTTCCCACCCATTAGCCAAAAGATAGACCGATTGAATAGTGAGACAGACGCGACACCGACTCAGCTAGTCGATAAATAACTCTCCCCACCCGTTAGACAGAAAATAGACCGACTGAATAGTGAGACAGACGTGACACCGACTCTGCCAGTCGATAAATAACCCTCCCACCCACTAGTCAGAGGATAGACCGACTGAGCAGTGAGACAGACGGGACACCGACTCTGCTAGTCGATAAATAACTCTCCAACCCGACAGTCAGACGATAGACCGACTCAATAGCCAGACAAGACGGGATACAGACTTTCACAGTCGATAAATAATTCTCCAACCTGACAGTCAGACGATACACCGACTGAATAGTATGACAGACGGCACACCGACCCTTACAGTCGATAAATAATTCTCCCACCCGATAGTCAGACGATAGACCGACTCAATAGCCAAACAGACGGGACACCGACTCTGGCAGTCGATAAATAATTTTCCAACCCGATTGTCAGACGATAGACCGACCGAACAGTGAGACAGACGTGACACCGACTCTTACAGTCGATAAATAATTCTCCCACCCGATAGGCAGACGATAGACCGACTCAATAGCCAGACAGACGGTACACCGACTCTTACAGTCGATAAATAATTCTCCCACCCGACAGCCAGACGATAGACCGACTGAATAGTTTGACAGACGGGACACCGACTCTTACAGTCGATAAACAATTCTCCCACCCGATAGTCAGACGATAGACCAACTGAATAGTTGGACAGACGGGACACCGACTCTTACAGTCGATAAATAATTCTCCAACCCGACAGTCAGACGATACACCGACTGAATAGTTTGACAGACGGGACACCGACTCTCACAGTCGATAAATAACACTCCCACCCGATAGTCAGACGATAGACCGAATGAACAGCCAGACAGACGGGACACCGACTCTTACAGTCGATAAATAATTCTCCAACCCGACAGTCAGACGATACACCGACTGAATAGTTGGACAGACGGGACACCGACTCTCACAGTCGATAAATAACTCTCCCACCCGATAGTCAGACGATAGACCGAATGAACAGCCAGACAGACGGGACACCGACTCTTACAGTCGATAAATAACTCTCCCACCCGACAGTCAGACGATAGACCGAATGAACAGCCAGACAGACGGTACACCGACTCTTACAGTCTATAAATAATTCTCCCACCCGACAGCCAGACGATAGACCGACTGAATAGTATGACAGACGGGACACCGACTCTTACAGTCGATAAATAACTCTCCCACCCGATAGTCAGACGATAGACCGAATGAACAGCCAGACAGACGGTACACCGACTTTTACAGTCAATAAATAATTCTTCCACCCGATAGTCAGACGATAGACCGACTGAATAGTTGGACAGACGGGACACCGACTCTTACAGTCGATAAATAATTCTCCCACCCGACAGCCAGACGATACACCGACTGAATAGTTGGACAGACGGGACATTGACTCTTACAGTCGATAAATAATTCTCCCACCCGACAGCCAGACGATAGACCGGATGAACAGCCAGACAGACGGGACACCGACTCTTACAGTCGATAAACCTAAATAGTCACTCCCACAACAACAAATACATAGCCTAACCCTAACCCTAACCCTGAACCTAAAATCGCCGAGAACCCGCTCCGACCCCACCCTTTACCTTCACCGTAAGATCGCCTAAATAGTCACTCCCACAACATCGAATACATAGCCTAACACTTCGTAACCCTAAACTTAAAATCGTCGAGAACCCGCACCGACCCCACTCTTTATCTTCACCGTAAGATCGCCTAAATAGTCACTCCCACAACAACGAATACATAGCCTAACCCTTCGTAACCCTAAACCTAAAATCGCCGAGAACCCGCACTGACCGCAGAGCACCCGACATTAGGATGCTTTCCATGGAGATAGGTAACGACTACACCCGACCACGCGATAAGGGGGAAACCCACAAGACCTGTATCGACGTAGCTCGCCTCGGCCTCCCGCCGTCGGCCGCGCCCGCTTACTCTAACAACCCGACACTCTAGGACACTAACTACGAATGTTGATTTAACATAGAGATGATTTAATGAACTCACACACACACACACACACACACACACAAACACACACACACCGACACATAAAACCAAGATAAAACCAAGATTGACACGACAACACAATGTAAAACACGATATACGACACGACCCACAGAGAGTCCGTTACACCAAAGAAGCAACGATCTGAAACCGAGAAAGGCAGCGGGACGGTCTGACGCGATACCGACGCAGACTCCGGAGTCCTCAGATAACGTACGGATCGACCACAGTCCGATCGATACGTACCGACACGACACGGCCTCGTGAGCCAGACGCACGGGAACCACAATATGTGACGTCATTCTCAACTGAAGCAGACATAGTGAATCTACCGTCGGGCGCCACACTAAAAGGATTGGAATCGAGGTCTCCCACGCTCACGCGACTTGTGTCATCTCGAAGGCATTCTGGTCGTATCGCGTGCAAATCCACTGGTGGGGAAGGGGTCGGCCCGGCTGGGAAACCCTAACGGCCTAACTCTAACTCTGACTCTAACCCTAACCCTAACCCTAACCCTAACCTTAACCCTAACCCTAAGATTAAAATTAACCCCTGTCTCCTGTCCTTTTTTCTCTATATATCTCTCTCTCTCGCTCTATCTCCCTGTCTCCTGTCCTTTTTTCTTTATATATCTCTCTCTCTATCTCTCTCTCTCTCTATCTATCTATATCTCTCTTTTCCCCCCCCCTCTCTCTCTCTCTCTCTCTGTCCTACTCTCCCTCCTCCTTTTTACCTACTATACAGACTAAACAAACACACAGAATACACACAACTCCTAACCATTCGACACCAAAACACTGACAACTCCAACAAACACAACTTTTACACTGAAGCAGGAAATTGCTGCGTCAACGCTGGAGAGACTACTATTGACAATTAATGACAAGCCGTACACCTGAGAGAGCACCCCACAAGACAGGAAACAGAGCCTTCACGTTCACCGGACCAGGCATGGTCCTGCACGTTCTGGTACGTGAGGTTTAGTTCTGTTGAGCTAAACCCTAACCTATAACCCTAACCCTAACCCTAACCCTAACCCTAACCCTAACCCTAACCCTAAACCAACAAACACAACTCTTACACTGGAGCAGGAAATTGCTACATCAACACTGGAGAGACTACTATTGACAATTAATGACAAGCCGTACACCTGAGAGAGCACCCCACAAGACTGAAAATGGAGCCCTCACGTTCACCGGACCAGGCACTGTCCTGCACGTTCTGGTACGTGAGGTTTAGTTCTGTTGAGCTAAACCCTAACCCATAACCCCAACTCTAACCCTAACCCTAACTCTGACTCTAACCCTAAAGCTTTTTTCTTTCCATTCCGTTTGTCACGTATCAGTCTCCTTTGCTCTTTAGTCGCGTAAGAGAGCAAAATCGAAAGTCGTTTAACTCTTATCGCTACGAAATTACAATCGAGTCAACATTTCGAAAGGGGACACGTTATTCAATTTTCGCATATGTTACGGAGTCAAAATTGCATTTATCTGGCATCGTGGTTTTTCGATCCGTCTTTCCGTTTGCCGTAAATCTATATGACAAGTGCTGACGTACGCATATAAATATATAAATATATGAATATATAAATATATAAATATACTAGTTAATGCTCGGTTAGCATTGTGTTTGGCGAGCGATGGTGTTTTGTCTTTGCCTATTCGCGTAACAATGGTTGCGTTACTTAGCAATAGTTTTTGTCAAACAAACGCGGGAACTCAGGAAATATATATTCAGTTGCTTTTCTATAGTATTTTGCGTTCAATTAACAGATTCATGCGTTCAATTATCCGTTGCTTACGGCTGTTGTGCAACTAAATAACTTAAATAGTCTGCGGTTGGACAGCTGCTCAAATATCATCGTTCATCAGCTGTATAGACGCAATAATTTGTAATTAATCTTGACTTTTGCGTGAATTTGAGCGTGTGTTGTACGATAATTTCTTTTGCACTAATCTTGGTGTTCCACGTTTCCATGGAGGTCTAACTAAGCTGTTGTGAGCGAACTAAATTTACATATCTAGGAAGCCTACAACAACGCCTTGCTCCGTGAATCATGGTGTAATCAGCACACTTTGTAAATCGGGCGTTTTGCGTGATACCATGCAACAGTCCATCATGCGTCGCAGTTGGTTTTTAGCTAATCAAGAGCTCGAATTTCACTACTTCACCTTCCCACCTTTCTTGAATCAATCATTTATTGTTCAGCTAAAACGTGAGTGAGAATCATAAAAAGACGTCATGAAAGAAATGTGCGACTAAAATAATTATTTCTATATTTGGTACTTTTAATTAAGACAGAACATTGGATAATTGAATGCCCGAATCGGATAACTGAACGCCCAATTCGGATAATTGCTTGCCTGAATCGGGTAACTGAACGCTGAGTTTAGATAATCAAACGCAAAACACTCTAGTTGTCTTCAATTCTTCGTTCACGCTTCAGTCGTCTCACTCGTTTACGGAGATAGTCGCGTAACAATGACCGCATAGTCACGTGACAATGGTTGCGTAGCAATGATTTCTATCAAAGTAACGCGCGGAAACTCAAAAAACAGACTTTTTTCTTTTTTTAGCTTTTCTTTTTCATTCCGTTTGTCACAAATCAGTCTTTTTTTTTCTTTAGTCGCGTAAGGGAGCACAATCTAGAGTCGTTTGACTCTCCTCGCCAAGAAATTACAATTGAGTCGACCCCTCAAAAGAGGTCCCATGCTTCAATTTTTAGCGCATATGGTACGGAGTCAAATTGCATTCATCTGGCATCGCAGTTTTGTTGATATTTCTTTTGTTTTGCCGTAAATCCATATGACAAGTGCTGACGTACGTATATATATAAATATATAAATATATAAATATATAAATATATAAATATATAAATATATAAATATATAAATATAATATATCTTGAGCTCAATTGACATGACAAGAGAGAGGCTCGTTTCGTTCGCCAATAAATATATAAATAAAATTTATTTCAAGCTCAATTGACATGAGAAGAGAGAGGCTCGCTTCGCTCGCTAATTAAGCATTATCTAGTTGGTATAAACACGTACATGAAATAATCTATAGACACTTCAATACTCATTACAAATCAGATCATTTAATGCAAACCACATAATAATTACTAATGCATAGAATCATTGTAGATGGATGACGACGAAGTATTCATAACTCTGCTGGTTGTCACACAGCTACAGTATTATTGAGGTAATGTATGTTTAGAGCTAGCATTGGTTTTAATTAAATTAAGTTAATTAATTTAAGTTTAGTTACTTAAGTTGATGGTATCAGTCATTGCGTTGTTGGCACTTATAGGTATATGTTATATACATCTTTTGCCAACTGGTATTGTATTGCAAACTATATAATTATTATGGCATTGTTATATGGTTGGTGACGTGAATGACAGTTATATAATTAGTATACTGGTGTGTGTGTGTGTGTGTGTGTGTGTGTGTGTGTGTGTGTGTGTGTGTGTGTGTATTTGAACAGCAAATATTTGTGTGTCTATATATATATATATATATATATATATATATATATATATATATATATATATATATATATGTTAGAGGTAATAAGAAATAATTGTATTATGCCTCTTTATAAAGTGATGAAATATTTTGACATTCACTAACACATGTACAATTCAAGAGAGACGACATCTGTCTTTTTTGATGATTTAACTATGTGTCCTTACGATTTATTTAGCTTGTTTTGGTTTTTGTTTGTTGGGGTGAAAAGTTTAAACCACTGTATCTGTACATTGCTTCTGCACTCTCATAAAGAACATTCTCTTTTTACGAGTTTTCAGATCATTCAAAGTTTAGTACACTTTTGAGCTAGTTAGTAACTTGATTCCGTATTCCAAAACTTAATTGTTTGTACTGGCAAAGGCAACAAGTAGACAATTTAAAGTAGGGCTTTGTGCTGGCCATGCAGCCGAGAGTATAATTTTGTTGATTCCCATTTTGACTGATCTTGGTTCTATAAAAGGATGAATTATTAATTATTTGCAGTATAATAGAAATCTTGGTGAATTTTCTCAGCAACATATAGCAGAAATGTTGCTCAAGAATTGGCAACCATTTCTAGTTCCATTGATAGTAATGAGAAAGTTGACTCGATCATACTGCACGTGCTGCCCCATGCTACTATTAGTTTTGTCCAAGTGACTACCTTGAATTGTCTACTTGTTTCCTTTGCCAGTACAGACAATTAAGTTTTGGAATACGGAATCAAGTTACTAACTAGCTCAAAAGTGTACTAAATTTTGAATGATCTGAAAACTCGTAAAAAGAGAATGTTCTTTATGAGAGTGCAGAAGCAATGTACAGATACAGTGGTTTAAACTTTTCACCCCAACAAACAAAAACCAAAACAAGCAAAAACAAAAATCGTAAGGACACATAGTTAAATCATCAAAGAAGTCAGATGTCATCTCTCTTGTATTGTACATGTGTTAGTGAATGTCAAAATATTTCATCACTTCACAAAGAGGCATAATACAATTATTTCTTATTACCTCTAACACACACACACACCAGTATACTAATTATATAACTGTCATTCACGTCGTCACCAACCATATAACAATGCCATAATAATTATATAGTTTGCAATACAATACCAGTTGGCAAAAGACATATACAACGTATACCCATAAGTGCCAACAACGCAATGACTGATACCATCAACTTAAGTAACTGAACTTAAATTCATTAACTTAATTTAATTAAAACCAATGCTAGCTCTAAACATACATTACCTCAATAATACTGTAGCTGTGTGACAACCAGAAGAGTTATGAATACGTCGTCGTCATCCATCTACAATGATTCTATGCATTAGTAATTATTATGTGGTTTGCATTAAATGATCTGATTTGTAATGAGTATTGAAGTGTCTATAGATTATTTCATGTACGTGTTTATACCAACTAGATAATGCTTAATTAATAAATGTGGTGTACACACACATACCGTATGCTGTCATTTTAATTGTATAGTGTTTATCTGTTAATAAATCTTTTGTAAAAGTAGTTGTGAAATAGAATTAAATTGCCTGAGTACTTTGCACTGTTCTAATTGTATTGGTAATTAATTAATTGCATATTATTTAATTGGACACAGAAAATAAATTTGCAATAAAAAGTACACAATTTGATGTATGCAGTGCACGCCACAATGTAAATATTGACACACAATTCAATCCAGTTAATTAATAATGTGCGTAGCAGGTGCTCGCACCCAAAAAATATTTCAAGAAACCTGCAACTTTTTTATTTAACCGCAAAAAAATAGTAATTAAAAATCACTTTACCTGCCGTCCAATTTATTTGTAGTCGATTTGTGCCGAGAGAGCAACGTTCAGCGGACGACACTCAAAACTGAGGCCCCCTTTCAATAAACGGTGCAGGTTACTGTTTGCAAACGTCACCTGGGTTGAGGTATTATTATCCAGGTTTTCACGATCTGCCGCCAAACAGTGGAAAGTGTTATATAAGTCGAGACCTTCGGATTCTGAGGCATGTAACAGCAACGATATCTTCTTCTTGTTGAAGCTGTGTCATAGTCAGCCGCATCAATGTAGATCAGAAACCGCTGTTTCCACGCTTTACAGGCTTGCCCAAGCTGACGGTGATCAAAATCAAACTTTTCTGGCGACTGCAGTAATACACGCTGGGCCATATCACTCCTGGTACCAAGTAAAGTCTTGTAGACCTTTATTTAATTCACAGTCCCACCTTCTCACTAACTAGTGCGCTACCCACTACCCTGTATATGTCTATTGTTTACTATTTGCTACATGAATAGTCTGCAGTCTGCGTTTTACAGCAACCTCACGCGGAGGTATGTGCATAAGTATGTATGCATGCGTCTGAGGCCCCATTCCGTATTCTGCGTAGTCTGCAGTCTGCGTAGTCTGCAGTCTGCGTTTTACAGCAACCCGCAGACTACGAAAACTGCAGACTTCAGACTACGCAGACTGCAGACTATAGTATACGCAGACTGCAGACTAGACTACGCAGACTGCAGACTATAGTATACGCAGACTGCAGACTACGCAGACTGCAGACTACGCAGACTGCAGACTACGCAGACTGCAGACTACGCAGACTGCAGACTACGCAGACTGCAGACTACGCAGACTGCAGACTACGCAGACTGCAGACTACGCAGACTGCAAACTACGCAAACTGCAGACTGCAGACTACGCAGACTGCAAACTACGCAGACTGCAGACTACGCAGACTGTAGAATGGGGACTTTGGCGGCGCAATTACTTATGCACATACTTTCCCGTGTTGATGTTTCCGGCCTTGCGCTTCAACTGCGACACGTTGGCAGTGAGAATTTGTAGCTCAACATCATCTTCAATGAAACAACACAGCTAAGCCTGTTTGAAGCTGCTTCTACCTCGATCTATGCGACCGCGTACTACTAGATCTCGTGTGACAAATAGATACAATTCAAAACCAGGCGACCAACGCACTAGACAGCGTAGTGTTTTTCCTGTTTGTGTAATATATTGCATAGTAATTGCCATCTGCATGACTAGACCGGTACATGTAACTGCCCGGATGGTTCAGTCAATTGCTAGCTATTGAGTCATTCTTTTGTGTTCTTATTTGTAATACACGCATTGATTTTACCAGCGGTGCCTATAATTTACACTAGTAGCAGAGGGTGGTTGCAGGGATGTCGTTGCTATGGAGATGGGGCCACATGTGGCCCCAGCCAACAAAAATGTGGCCCCAGGAGCAAAGCAACTGCTAATAATTAATATTTCTAATTATACAGTACTTTGAATTTTGTAAGTTATTAAACCATAGTTTTGTGCAGTACAGTACCCCTTCCACGTGCTTCAAGTAGCGTGCGTTATTACATTGCGTAACACGGAAATGGCCTCCAGGGAATCCTGGGATCTCCGCTTTTTCTTCCGTTCTACGGCTCCTGCACCTTCCGAAGTTTCGCCTACCCACCATCCTGAAGTTCCCCAACCTTCTTCTCTCTCCGAGTGTCCCGGAGACGCCCCTGAGACGCCGGACGTCACTGGAACGGCAGAGAGTGCCGTTGAACATCGTACAGGTAATTTGTCGTTTCTATTATAGTATCCCACAAACTACAGTACAAACATCTTGTTATTCAGATATCGATTTCAGTGACGGTGGCCCTGGAGAACATGATGATATGGCCACGTCTTCAGCAGAAATATCTGAAATTGAATTTGGCAAAACGACAGCAGGTACCAGAAACAGTAGCAGCCTTGGGAAGATTAGAAAATTGAAACGTGCATTACGAACATTTCACAAAGAGGAGTGGGAAGATAAATACCTGGTGACGGTAGAGCACTCAGAGAGTGCAGGCCGTGAAACTCCAATCTGCATTCTGTGCGAACAAACATTTCAGGATATGAAGGTGTACTCCTTTCAGCGTCACCTTGACAGGAAGCATAAAACGCAAATGGCTGCAATGCGGAAGTGGTCTGCTGAGCAGAGAAAACGCATTGTCGAGAATTTCCACCAGAAACGGGAATTTCAAAGAAAAAGAATGGAAAAAGCAACAACTCCAGAGAAGCTTCAGCGTCTTGCTCCACTGAAACTTGCTTACACTCTTGCGAAACACAACATTCCTTTGTCAAAGTCCTCATGCATTGTCGAGTTTTCCCGAGCTGCCGATCCAACATCAAAGGTGCTTGAAAAAATGGCTGCAGGAAGAACAACAATTACTAACGGGGTAATCGATATACGCGAGAAAGTACTGATTTCAGAAACAAAAAGTACGATCTGTGCTTCTCCTTTCTGGTCAGTAGTTATTGACGAGTCACTTGACGTTACAACTAAGGAACAGATGATAGTGTATGCTCGATGCATTGACCTTCAAACATGCGAAGTGGCTACCAATTTCTTGTGCCTTCATCGTCTGTCTGGCCACCCGGATGCCGAAAATATCGCTTCGTCGCTTCTTGATGTGCTAGGCGAATCAGGATTCAATTTGCCTCTTGATCGTCTTGTCTGTCTATCAACGGATGGGGCCTCAGTTTTACGATCCCCGATTAACGGCGTTATTGCCAAGCTAAGAGAACGTCTAGACAATCCGTTGCTGCTTTCACAGCACTGTTGCACTCATCGACTTGTACTCTGTGCTAAAGATGCTAGAAAAGAACTGCCAAAGTTTGTTGAAAAAACAATTGAATCAATCATGAACTACTTTCAAGGAAGTGCCGTACGAAGAGACAAGTTTGGAGAGCATCGAGTCAAATCATTGGAAGATTTGACTGATCCCGAGGGAGCGTACATGACGCTAGTTACGTACCATAAGGTTCGCTGGTTGTCATTAAGCGACTGCGTGCAACGACTTTGGGATTTGCTTCAGCCACTTGTAACTTTCTTCGAAGAAGAAACAGGCGACCAGCGAAATCAACCCAAAGTCAGAAAGTTAGCTGCGGATCTTCACGAGCAAATTTCAAAGCCGGAGTTCCATCTATATTTGAGCTTTCTGGAGAAACCTCTTCGCGATTTGGCTGCTGTGAATCGCCATCTTCAAACACGAAATCAAACACTTTACACAACGTGCTGTGGAATTCTCGCTCTACAACGTACATTGAGCTACTACGTGAAGTCCAACGATGCTGACGGCCAAGAGAAAGAGAGGTCTGTGAGAGAAGCAGTGTCACTTGCTGGAGGAGAAGGTTTCCGCAAACTGCTGAAGGAAACAGAAGACAACGCATTGCTAAATACGCGTGAAATTCAGGCAGCTTTAAAGTCTATGCACAATTTTCTTCTGCAGACAGTGGAAAGCATCTCAAGGCGCTTTTCAGAACTGGATTTCTTTGTACAAAAATGTCAGATGCTGGATCCGGTAAATAGACGACGAGTTCAGGCGAAAGATCTTCAGGCAATTGCAGTAAAATTCAAGCATTCTGCGATCGACGAAGAGCTAGTGTCACGTCAGGCAGTGACCTATTCATTTGACGAAAGTTTGGACTTACTCTATACAGAACAGTGTGGGATGTCAGCAGTGAAGTTTTTCATCAGTCTTCTTCACAACGAGAACTACTGTGAAATAGGCAAGTTGGCCCTTCTCCTGTATTCCTTAGCGCCGGATAGCGTTGAAGCTGAACGTGGATTTAGCTTGATGAATATAACAAAGAATTGTTCTCGCAATAGGCTTGGTCAACGTACGATAAACGCGATTATGGCGATAGCTTCAGACAGTAGAGGAATGGACACATTTCCTTTTGATAAGGTGCTGAATAATAATGTCCTTTAGTGATGCTTATTGTTGAAATAGAAAACTGATTACATTGCCATTGATATTAATTTGAATTGTCTTTAATATTGATATTAACAGTGGCACCGAAAACGCTATTGGGGCCACATTTTTGGCACCGGGCAAAAATTGGACCGGCATCCCTGGGTTGTGTCGATGAGCGTATCATGGCAGAGCGTCACATTAGTGGCTCTGTAATGTTTTCTCCAGGAGACGTGCGCGAATGGTTTCTGAGGTTCAAAATATGCAGTAAGGCCAACAAGTGGAGCAAGGAAACAATGTCACTCAAGTTGCCAACGTTATTGGAATGAGAGGCTCTTGCGGCGTGGGTGGAATTGTCAGATGTTGAAGAAAATTAGGACGCTACGAAACAGCAGGTCATTACTAGGCTGAAGTCTGCAGAGGTTGTCTTTGGACAGGTTTCACCGACGCGTGTTACAGCCGGAAGCACCGCCTACAATGTATCTTTACGAGTTACGGAAACTGTTGGATCGAGCTATGCCAAACATGGATGATGCTGGTTAGAGAGACGTTGTTGTTGCACGTTTATTTGTTGCCGGATTGCCAATACCACTGCTCCGGCAACTTCGAGCAGCCGGGGAAACTCGAGAACTAAATTCCGTAGTGGAACGAGCAAGACTACTGATGACAATCGAGAAGCAATGTTCGAAGACTGCGGCTGTCGGAGATAAGAAGATTGGTACGAATGAATTGGAACAGCTACAAAAACAATTGCAAGTTGAGACATTATCGGAACAGTCTAGAGATTGCCGTTTGGACTGACAGGTGCTCCTAGCTCATTTCAGCGACTGATGGACAAACGTTTTCGTGATTTTCCCTTTGTTACTGCTTATATGGATGATTTCATTTATTGACAAACGTTAAGTTACATGTGAAGCATTTGCAAGAAGTTTTTGTCGTTTAGGGAAGGCTGGTCTTACATTACGAGAACACAAACGTTGCATTGGTAAACATAAAGTGAAATATCTTGGACATGTATTTTCGGCCAAGGGCAAGCTTCCAAATGAGGATAAAATAGAGGTTGTGAGGAATTGGGCCATTCCGAATGATGTAAGGAGCTACGTCGGTTTTAGGAATTGCATCGTATTATCGGAGACACATTCATCATTTTTGCTGACATTGCAGAACCACTACATCAGATCACACACAAAGGAGTATCACATGGTCGGCAGAAAGTCAGGAAGCATTAAGACAGCTAAATTAAGGAAGCTCTGAGTGCAGCTCCTGTCTTGGCGTACCCACAGTTTCACGCGAATGCTGGCCAATTTGTGTTGGCACACAGATGCGAGTGAATCTGGAATGGGATGCGTGCTAGAACAAGATAATCGAGTGGTGGCTTACGCAAGTAGGAGTTTGACCAAAGCGGAGAAACATTACAGTGTGATCAAAAAAGAGTGCTTGGCAATAGTATTTGGTACCAAACAGTTTCGACATTACTTAATTGGACAGTCATTCAAGTGGTATACTGATTATGCTCCTCTACAATGGTTGTCAAAACAATAAGCGAAAGGAATGCTTTATCGTTGGGCTCTAGCTAGATCGAGATAGAAGTAGCTTCGAAGAGGACTAACCGTGATGTTTCAATGAGCTACAAATTCTCACTGCCAGCATGCATTTCGCTGTTGAAGCGCAAGGCCGGCAGCGGAACACATCAACACGCGAATGTACAGTACGCCTAAGTATGTACGCATGCGTCTGAGACCGCCAGAGTCTCCATTCCGTAGTCTGCAGTCTGCGCGTAGTCTGCAGCAGTCTGCGTAGTCTGCAGTAGTCTGCAGCAGTCTGCGTAGTCTGCAGTAGTCTGCAGCAGTCTGCGTAGTCTGCAGTAGTCTGCAGCAGTCTGCGTAGTCTGCAGTAGCCTGCAGCAGTCTGCGTAGTCTGCAGCAGTCTGCGTAGGCTGCAGCAGTCTGCGTAGGCTGCAGCAGCCTGCGTAGGCTGCTGCAATCTGCGTTTTGCAGCAACCCACAACGGGGCTAAACGCTGAGGCTAGAAATCGACATACTCCCCGTGTAGCGCTCGGTACAAGAAACGTGTAGATTGGATGTAAATGCAAACAGAATTTAGAGAGAAACGCTAGCGGTAGAAGAGTGGCTTCAATCAGCATAAAGACTAAAGTCTTTGATCGCTGGAAGCGTTGCGGAGGGCGACGACACGTACAGTCTACATGGGACTGGTGTGGGCGTGTGTTCGAATAAAATAAAAGGTGTAGCGTTCGCGTCATCGAGAATTTACGCGGGGGTCGATCCCTCGAGAGGGGACCATGACAAATTTTAGTAGTCGTGGACCTGCTCCGTTGCAAGCGGAGAGGTTTGGTATAGAAATCAGCTTTGTAGCATAAACGGTTGATACCGATACCCGCTCTTACAGAAGAACTGCATAGCTATATAGCGGTAGCTATAGGAACCACGGGGGCCACGGGGGCCATGGCCTCCCAATCGGCAGCCTATGGTGAGTATATAATATATTATTAAATACGTCATGGTGAAAACGAGCTACAAGTACAAGAAAACGAGGAGTTCCACTATATAGACGACAGTGCAAAAACTACTATACACTTGCGCGCAGACGTTGTGTACACGAAGCTACACTTGCCGTGCATTGAGGTTTCTACCTGGATGCCATTCCTACGCCACTGAACTGAACACAAAGTCAACCCTACATACCGAGAGCTCGATAGATAGCCTATATAGGACCACGCCCCTTTATATTGTGCGACCCTGATTAGAAGTCTCGCTACGCTCGGTAATTATTGATCGAATAATACGTTTGCAAGAGAAGATAAACGACTGAGACTTAAAGTCTATTAAGTCTTTTTGTTCTCTTTGTGAACAATAGTTCCTTTCTCAATCAAGTCAGGAATTTCCACTGCAAGCCACGGACCAAGCTACAAATTAGATACAAAACCAAACTACAGCATTTACACTCTATATGTCTATACTAATGACATATAATTACCCCAAGAGCCATGGCATGTCCTATTCCAAACTTTGGCACGTTTCTTGCCCACAGCGGCTTGAAATGGTCGGTTAGGCATATCTTGCCTCCTCTATATATAGAGACAGCAACATGATTCTCATGTATTACATACATACTTACAAACTAGCCATATTCAGTGTTCATTATCCACTACTAATAAATATATAGTTGTTACAGGAAAGGTGCCCAGTCACAGTCTGTTGATTTTGCATATTTGGGTCTTTACTTGAAGTGCCAATCACAACGAACTTTACCTGTACATCTTGGCTGTCTTTCCATCTAGTTCAGGAATCGCTATTTCTGGTGCCGTAGTTGGATAAGTGACAGGAATCTTAAAACATTAAATTAATGCCATCATTATACAAAAACCGAAAATACACAATACACCAATGCTCACATCAAATTCCACTTCAAATTCATATTTCAACATGTTGTGAATATGCCAGCACTTTCCAAACCATCTAGAGTGCAAGCACATAAATGAATTTCCAAAGTAGATCAATAAGACTTGTGCCACCCATTGACTTAGACAGTATAGTGGCAATATACACTATATTAACTATCAATGATTTCTCTGTCAGTCAATGACAAAGTTCAGGCAAGATGCTCCATATGCCTTGGGCATTAGACAACATAAATTTCAAAATATGTAATCCAAAGAACATGCTTTAGCTGATTTCTTCACCATTTTGTAATTAATTATAAGGATAATACCATAGTTTCAGATTAATTTAGTAAGTGCAAACCTTGTGATCGAGTCACTCATAATGTATTATTTAAAAATTATCTATTTAATTATACTTATACGTATAATACAGGGTACATTAATGATCTCCAGCATCTCTACCCTGACTGAGTAAGCACATATTCAAACAACTACAGCTGTAGCTTGTGTCTCAATCAATTCAGCTGCTCCACAAATTATGCAGATTGATCTGCTGCCAAACAATTCCAAACTATATAGTTTAGTGAGACATTTCCACAGAGAGCATGCAATTAATGGCTACATGTTTACATCCGCTTATATTACTTACATCAATAAAGATACAAAAACATTATAAATGTATTTTAGTAGGAATGGCTACACAAATCAGCAAAAAGCGAACAAACAAGTGTGGATGGTTCAATACTGTACCAAAATGAGGGTGCCATGACTAACTCACACTGTGTACCTGCAATGGTGAGTTAGTCACGGCACTCTCAATTTGCTACAGTATTGAACCATCCACACTTGTTTGTTCGCTTTTTTCTGATTTGTGTAGCCATTCCTACTGAAATACATTTATAATGTTTTTGTATCTTGCTTATTCACTTTTTGCATAAACTGTACTAGGTCCATACAGCTTACAGAGTGCCTCAGAATGAACCCAAACTACAAAGAATGGCTATTTTCATCATTAGCTGAGTGAAACCAGCGAGTGAGATGTCGCTCCTAACACTTCCCAACACTGTACGGTGAGTGCACTTGATACTCACAGGGGCACTCTGCTTTGCCGATAAATCTAATTACACAAGCCAGCAAATGTTAACATAAGAAAATCCAACCTACATCTTTTGAGAGCATATGAAATCCATTCTTGTCAGTTGCATTCAGTTTTAAGTTTAGAGTCTTGGACAATTTGTAGCTGCTGAGCAAATTTTCCTAGATATATAGCTTAGTCAGGCTTCCTTCGTTGCCTTGTTGCAGCATCTGTAGACAAGTTTGTCAACTCCTCGCATGTCTCATCATAAACGTTTTGAGAATCTCTGAGAACAACAGAAGAGGCTACGAGTGTCAGCAGACGCGCTTGCTGGTGAAAAATACTGGAGCATGCGCAGCGTCGCTTCCAAGATGGCAGAGAACGCACAGCACTGCTCACACATAACTGTGATAGTCACATTTTCAAACCAATCGCAAAACAGAGAAAAAGATTCTGCCCATTATACAAAGACACGCAACTAGTTCAGCCGAAGAAAGCGTGCGGAATGAGAAAACCCCTATCTGAAGAAAGTTAGTTAGTGATGTAATTGCAAATATGTTCAAAAATAAACCAACGGTTTTAGAGGTTGAAACTTGGCACATATAGAGAAGAAAAGCAGGAGACTTCAGTAATGCTATTTGTTTTTTGCACTAGTGCTTCTGAGCCAAGATAGAAAGGGGGTGTAAACGAGCTTATGTATTGACACCCCAGCCATTCCTAGATATAGTGACTATGCGTCACTATCAATAGACACATTAATATAATAATAATGAAAACATTGAATTAGCTGTGGTCAATAGCTGCCTAGTTCATTAATTAATTAAAAAACAGACAGGTTTTGACTAGTAATGGACCTAATGACACAGTAGTACACGTATGTATCTGATGTTGCATCATGTATGCAACATGTGTACGTAAAGCAAGTCTATTCAAATATAGTCTCGGTTCCAGACGCTTTCCCATATGTACTACTGCACGTGACAGGTATTTAGGGGAACAAAAGTAGGAGGAGCGAGAGGGAAAGCGTCTGGGAGCACTGCTACTACAAACAAGTTCAGGGGCAGGAAAGTCATTAAACATGAAACGCTCCACACCAATAGAAACTTCCGCTCACTCCGAGCAATGGTTTTGATTGGTCTACAACAAGAACAATACCACTTAGTTTATGGTTATAATTGTATACATGCTAATTAACGTTGTTAGGCATAGAATTAGGCTCGTATTACAACAGCTGCAGCATTTCTTGCAATGGAAGTCTTCCTGAGTGAATTAGAAATTCAAGCTACGCCTGTACTACATGGACTGATCCTCATAGATCCATGTCAGATGATTCAATAGCGGAAGCAGTACCTGTTTGCTGTCCTCAATTCGTGATCGAAGCTCTGAAGCTGTTGCAGCACCTTTGTCAGAGTCTGCATACATGATATGTCATCTGGTCCGAGGAGACGACGTTCTCACATGTTTTCCAACTGGCTATGGCAAGTCTATGATATTCCACACAATGCCACGTGTGTGCAACACTCTGCGGATCATTGGTAATATAATGCACACTGCTCTTTTCATCCAAGTCATTTCTTTCCCTCATGAGAAACAAGGTACAGGGTTCGAAAAATATGTTTGAATCTGGTCGCCAGTTTGGCCACCTAGAGGAACGGTTGGTCGCCAAACTTTCACTAGTTTCTAAGTCAGAGATTCCAGAAGTAAACAAGTCATTAATATCACTGTTGAGACCCTTTCCCAGATTATCATGTTTGACATTAAATTAAGACCTAACTAGAAATTTGCAGTAATGTTGGATGAACATTGGCTAGTAAACACCTCAATCTACAGTATTGTACTTGGGATTCTTTTTATGTAATAGTATGAGTATTCATATTTTATAGAAACTTTCCACTAATTGTATAGCTACAACCAAACAAAATGTGGTTGTGTGGTTTTGTAACGTTAATAACGTGATTATGTGGTTTGTCATCACATCCACATCCTGGCTATCCATCAATAAGACATGAGCATTTTTTTAGCGTTTTTTAAATTAAATTCTCTATATGACTCAGTGCCACTACTGATTTGCTGAGAACAGGACATCCGGTAACTCTCAGGGAAAACACCACCCCACGTGGTTTCCTATGGCTAGCTGTGTTAATCTCTGAAACGCCGTGGCTTCATTCAACACCTAGATTTCACATGCAGAAACTTTTGTCTGAACAACCTTTCTTAGTAGCACTAGGAGACGTATGAGCTTCTGGACGTACACCTTGGTCTAGTTCTTTGATAGAAAGACACTCAGGCAACTTGCTGGGGAAAAGCTGTTTGTTTTGCCACTTCCTACGCCCACCATTTGCAAACATCTGCATAATAGTTTTTATTTGTCTCAATTCAAGATGGTCAGATTCTTTGAACAGCATAGAAAAGGATCTAAATAGGCAGTTGCCGTCACCTTCAACTACGATTGGCTGTGAATTTCATGTTTCATTCGGGAGAAACTGCTGTGCAACGGCGTCTCGTCGATGATAGAGCTGTTGACTTGGATTTGTTGGTGTAGCCTATGAAGGATAGGAGTGACCACAATTGTTTGAAAAATTATACGTGCCTGGAGCTGATGGCACAGACCAATCAGATCGGTACAGGCACTAGAGTCCGTAAAAATGATGGTGTACCAGAGAATAGCAATGACTCGCAACAGATTACTAGGTGATACGTTGTTACACGATATGACGAAGGTGCTACATAGGCGGCATACTTTGCAGGGTGCCACTAAATGGTAGAAGTAGAAAGCGGAACTGAGCAGGTGGTTTGCATCCAAAAGCCGCTGCCACGAAAGACTAAAAACTACCAATATTTCTAGTCGCCAAATTGGCGACCACACTGTTCGTTTAGTCGCCAGCCATCTAGAAGTGGTCGCCATATGGCAACTTGGCGACCGGATGTTTCGAACCCTGAAGGTAGCAAGCTTGACAGAACACGGTGTAACAGCTGTAATGATAGATGCTAGTTTGTTTGAAGACGAACAGATTCAACGTGGTGGTGTCAGCATTGTGTTTGGCAGTCTAGAGATGCTCTCATTGGAAAAATGCACTCCAACAGAGTAGATTCCACGATCATGTTGTTGCTGTTGTTGCAGACGAAGTTCACTGCGTCGTTCAGTAGTTAACCTGTTTTTGCTGAGTGTTTCGACACTATTTGAATGGAACTGACTGATGAGTTACCTACATTGTATTATGATTGCATTGTGCAACATAATGCATTAGTCTAGTGGTATAATTTGGATCTAATAGTTTTCCTGCCCCTGAACTAGTTTACCCAAATGCTTTCTCGCTCACTCCTCCTACTTTTGACCCCATATACCTGTCATGTGCAGTAGTACATACGGGAAAGCATCTGGAACCGAGGCTAATAATTTCAAAAAAATTTGTAATGTTATTAATATTTATACAGTAGGACACCACTTATCCGACACTCAGTTATCCAACAGCAAGGATTATCCAACGGTGCCTGGCTTGTTTGAACTGCAAGGCTGTGCGCATGCTAGGATATACAATTCCTGTGCGTACAGTACTGTATCTGTGATCCACGTGTCATCAAATTAAATGTGAAGCTCTAGAAACGGTTCTTCAGTACCTGGAAGAACAACCTGAAGTTTCAGTACGCACAATGGTCCTACTGAATAGGCTGCTGATGAAAACTACAACAACAAGAGCGAAAGCATTGATCCAGACTAAGATTAGTGGTTACTTTAAGTCTTGACAGTTCCCATTAGTGTTGTCCCTATCTATCCAAAAAAGTTGTACTGTATTAGTTGTTACATGTACAATTAGATGTTGAGCTTCTTTAAGTATTCTGCAGTCGTTTTCAAAATGCGTCAGTTACCCAACCTTTTCAGTTATCCAACGTTTTTCAGTTATCCGACGTTTTCAGTTACCCAACGTTTTCAGTTATCGGACGTCCTCTTGGTCCCATGCCCGTCAGATAAGTGGTGTCCTACTGTATATTAATTTTCTTTTGCACCACAGATGCTGTTCCCTCTGGGGGTATATAGACAACAAAAACTACATTAAGCTTAAGAGCAGAAAGAAAGTAAAAAGAGGCAACAAGAAAACCAAACGGCTGCTACAGTAGACTGCACTGTGCATGCATTCTTACGTACCTTGTCCCCTCCGCATTAGATTCTAATCTGAACCAGTCATTGTCCTGTTCTTTGTTATTGCTAACGTACTGTAGAAACACACACACAGACACACATATACATATACATAAATACATGTACAACAGCTCGAGTACATAGAAATTTGTTTTTCGTGTATGACCTACTTTAATTAGCGCTGCGTATTCTTCCTTCAAACGTTTTACCCAGTTTTCTTTGTCTCTAGGACCACTGTTCGTTTTCAACAACGGAATGGCGGCGAGAGTTTTCTTCGTTGTTTCGTCCACCATACCCACACGTCCGGGAACTCTCCTATCAGGTCTACGGGACATTCAGCAGCGTGCATAGCAACGTAATAACATTTCTCTGTGTGTTGACTGAGATGTCTGACGAAGGCTCTGACGCTGATTATGACGATCAAGGGCCTAATCTTGGGGTATTTTATACGACATATAAATGATCTGATTACTAGTTATTACCCTTGGCCATGGTATGTCTTTTGGTGCTTCTCTGCAGTCTTACGAGGGAGAGAGAAACGAGAAAGACGAACGGCATGGCAAGGGAAGAGCTGTATTGCCTAATGGCGACATCTATGACGGGCAGTATGAAAATGGCAAGCGACACGGACAGGTGACATCATAATTTTGTGCAGCAGGCAGTGGATGCAGTCATTGGAATGTTTATCAGTCAGTAGCGTAGGCAGGATAGTTTTCAACCGAGGCAACTCATACAAATTTGAAAATATTTATAATTAATTTAGAACTGGAATTTACATGGTCACGTGATGGGATCACGCCGGTCAGAGTGTGTGTGTGTGTGTGTGTGTGTGTGTGTGTGTGTGTGTGTGTGTGTGTGTGTGTGTGTTTATGTGCATGTAATCCAGACCTCTCAACTTTCTTCCTACCAAATCATAAGACTGTCTTTTGTAAACAACCACGCCCATTAAACGTGTCCAAAGTAGGTGTGGTTACAGTACATCTCCTTCTGCATCATTTATTAGCAGATTTTAGTGTGAAACAGCCGGAAACATGCAGCTAACTTAGTAAATGTTTGCCTCGCTTTACGTTTCTGTGCACCAAGGCTTTGCCTCAAACTTCCAAACGTTGCCTTTACTGCAGGTAGATACCCCGGATACCCTAGATACAAGCAAGCAGAACCGTATATACAGTCTAGTTCAAAGAATCCGTTATATATGCCCGAAAGATGGGGCTAATGGGTCTAACTGTCAGAGTGTCTCATGGTAGGCTAGTAGGGAGAATGGACTGGCTATCGTGAGAATTAGGGGCAAATAGTGAGATCGTGAGACACGCCCATAAATCGTGAATATCACGACAAATTTGTAAGAGTTGAGAGCTACTGTAGGTCTGGTAATCATGTGCATGCATATGCACAAATTGGTAAATGTGTGTAAAGTGGCTGTTGTTGACAGGGAATGTATCGCTTCAAAAATGGTGCTCGTTACATTGGTGAGTACGTACAAGGAAAGAAGCACGGAGAGGGAGTCTTTCATTACCCTGATGGATCTAAGTATGAAGGTATAGTGAATGCTGCTTTAAAGTTCTCTTACATTTAGTAGGTCTAGCACACATGCAAAGATCGAACCAGTAAAAGAATCAAGGAAGGACTGAAAATAAATAAAACATGCCGTGAGCATGGCAGCTAGTTGTATTATGTTGGTTGCAAAGTTATGATCAAGTTGAGCCCTGGCTGTATACATAACATAACAAAGACTCAAAAACTGGCACACAGGGTTGCACAAGTTTGCTGACCATTTTGCCATACAGTTATCTATGTTCAAGTAAAATGATTAGGACATGCACTGAAATTGAACAACTTCGGTGTCTATGAATCATTTGAGCTAAGAAAACAAATGCAGCAATGCAATGGACAATTAATTAATCAGCACCATTACTACCTGCATGACTTCCAGAATTATTACAAAGGCATGTACATCAAAAACATGTCCTAGATAAATATGGTCATGCAGCAACCAATCATTGCTTGTCACTATGAGAGTGTTTTGCCTTACCATCTGGACCAATTTCAGGCAAGGACGTTATCATGGGGTAATGCGGAGTACATGTGAATATAGACGTATGTTTGGGCATGGACGTTATTTCAAGTGGACTTACTCTTGGAATTCTAGAGTAGCTAGGTTATGCAGACATGACTAACTGACTGACTGACTAATGACAAACTCTTCTATCAAAATGAATGTGAAGAAACAGACTACAGAGCACAATACAGACTATGCATGATCATTTCTATTGTTTCTGCCCATAGAATTTTCTTTCTTTAGAGAATGCACGATGGCAGTGATGTTACATTATTTGTCTTTGTTTTGTCACTAGTGAACAGTTATTCTAATCTGTGACATTAAAGACACATTTTGTAACCACAAAATGCTGATATTCAACAACAATACAGATTTATGATCGTAACGTAAGTTACACAATAGGTACACTAGCAGTAAGCTTTCCAAGTGGTAAATGTGCAAAACTTAGTACAGCAAGGCAATTGCGATCAGTATTAATTAATGTCCAGTGGAGTGTATTTTCAACAGAAGGTGTACAAAGGTTAGGACACATACAGATGTACAAAGGTTAGAACACATACAGGTGTACAAAGGTTAGACACGTCTAGGGCTTCTATTGTTGTCTATAAAGACATGTCCGATGGACTATGTTAAATGTTATCTTTGCAGGTAGTTGGGTTGATGACATGCGCAATGGATATGGAATCTATACATATCCAAATGGTGATCAGTATGCTGGAGATTGGAGTGACCATTTGAGACATGGACAGGGAGTGTATACATATGACAACACAAAATCGTATTACAAAGGTACATGGGTGAATGGTAGAAGACAAGGAGCAGGAGAATTGGTACATGCAGACCACAAATATGTTGGAACTTTCAAAGATGACAAGCCCAAAGGAGAGGGAAAGTACGTATTCAATCATGGAACAGAGCTACGAGGACATTATGTGGTGAAAGATGTGGTAAGATGATAAAACTGGAATTTTTACAATATGTCTCTGTTATTGTTCCACATAGTTGACGTGTCCTTGCATGGAAAGATGTTTCTTGCAGCTTGCAGGAAACCCTATGACCACTGTTGTATTGTACTGTACTGTACAGATCAGTGTCAGTCATTGACTTTACTCTCTCTCGAAATATAATATTGGCATACGCCAAATTATTTAAATACGTGGACCATACTGGTTTAAAGGAAGAGCGGTAATAATTCAGAACGATTTTAACCATCTCCTGCCTCTTTCATGTGCAGGGTGTTATCTCCCATAAGTAAGATGAGATAAAAGTTCTACTAAAATTTGTGGATATCGCATTTGAACAGATGTATAAATTTGTTAAACTAACTAACACTGTCCTGTGCAATAAATCAGCACAGTACAGTTACACAAATGAAAAGGAAACTGACTAGACTCGAGCCAGTCTCTCCCTGCCCCTCCGTTCCCCGGATTACTTGTCACTCTCCAGTGAGGATTGACAATATGGGGAATGACGAAGGCTGGGAGAGACTGGCTTGAGTCTAGAAACTGACACCAAACTGGTCTAGAAAGAAAGTGAGGAACATGACAACATATTTCACATATAACTGTTGGGAAGGCAACATGTGACCATGGATGCACAGAAAAGTATACCAACCTATACATACATGTGACTGTGGCTTTGTATGATTTAGATAGAGATTTTACAAGTATTGTGCTTAGAAGGAAAGTGATGTCCAAATCTATAATACTTCAGGACAATCATATCTTAGCTCTTCAATGGGCTGATAGCTGTGGAAGTGAGGGTGTAAATACACAGCTTCAATTACTAGCTAGAAAGTGTAGAATATAAATTTATAGATTAATTAAGGCATTTGCTTTACCAAATTAGCTTAAACCACAGACAAGCTCCAGGTAGGCTGCTAGTACAGCACTGATAATGTTAATGTGTCTTGTATATACATATGTAGACTCGTGGTGATGATGATGATGAAGAAGAACCATTGGTGGTATCGGAGGCTATTTGGAGATGTGGAGATGTGGCAGTTACTGAAAATCTAGTGGGAATGTCTCCACAGCAAATATCAGAAGCTTAGTGCACATTTCATGTTTAATAGCAGATAACATGTTGTAACTTGTCAGCCTTGTAGATTATACAACAGAAAACAGTTACTTCATTCAAAATCAAAGTGGCTATCATTTGAGGGTATTACTTAATCAACTTAGCACTGCTAATTACGGAATCAACATTGTTTATATATTCCATGCTTACATTTACAATCGTCAATGAGTTTCTTCAACTGTTTGTTCGGCACAATTTCTTTGCTCTTGAGTGGCTCATTTGTCATAGGGCTGACTTGCTTATGTCGCAGCCATGAGCTAATTGCGTCCCTCTCATACGAGAATCCATCACCCGCAACAACAGGGTCACTCATCATCTCCATAGTGATAGGACAATAAAACTCGTTGGGCACTACATCTTCTTCTACTGGTGATAATGGAACTCCTGGAATTGCCATTTTCTTAGCTGCAGACAGCAACCTTTTGCGATGGCCAAGTCGAATACCAAGTTTCTCAAAATCACCATCACTCAGTTGAACAAAGTCAGTCGATTGAATTTGCTCTCTTGCAAACACAGGTGCATATTCTTCTAAGTTCAGTTCCTTTAAAATCTTCAGTACACCAGAATCACAGCTAGAAATTTCACCACTTTCTGATAGAGGGGAATGAAAGGACAAACCCAGTTCTGTTTGCACCATTGTATTGCTCACAGCTCCATATGCAGACAATGCTAGAATTAAATGGAACCAATTATCTTATCATGTCTTTACCACAAATAAACATCTTCTATGCACCCATGCATACTCAAAACTGTTGTTACCGTGCACTTTCATTACAAATTAATTAATTACAGTTTGGGTTGCAGCATAAGTGGCATATGCAGCACAACGTGTACTACTAAGTTGGCTTTCTTATGACAATAAAACTGAATTTCAACTGAGAGAATGAAAATTGCAGTATGTGTAACTCTTTTCAAGTGTACCATTGTGCCAACCGAGACAAACACCAAACATCATTGTACACGTATGCCAGTTATACAAAATCACTATTTTACGTGTTAAAACACGTGAAGTGTGCGCGAGGAGGAGGAGGAGGAGGGCTGGGTACGAGTCTAAGCTGAGCTTATGTCCAATCAACCATAAATGCTCTGCACAAGATTTAAACTGACTATACGTGATACTTACTGTGTGTTTTTCTTATGATTGATCTTTTTGTTTCAAATCCCTTTCTAGTTTGAGTCATAGCCACAACATCAACAATATACTGCTTCTTGCAAATTGTAAACTCCACAGTTGCTTTCCCACTTTTAAAAGCATCTTCTATAAGATCTTGACACTCTTCATTATACACGTGAAATGAACCATTATCATCCTTCCACTGCCATATAGCATCTGACATAACAAAAATTGTCAGTACATTAATTAATTAATTATTTATATATTTAATGGCATGTATGATTGAATTTGTCTGTATATGCATGTAAGAAGGTCTGTAGGTACTTATGCACATATAACCTGTTTTGTTTAAAATAAAAGTGCCACTTTAACAATTCAATTAAGACATCAATTCTTACTATAAATCACTTGACTAGAGTGTGTTATATATGATTAGCACACAAAGAGCATCAAA
>NC_085106.1:40200-55200 GCF_963422355.1 Corticium candelabrum
TAGTTGCACACAAGTGAGGTAAATGATGAGAACGTCGGTAAATGTTCTGTCAAGTCAGTAACGGAGCAGTCAAGTCTTGATGAGTTTTTGAGTACAGCTCAACTGGCAGGAACAGACTTTACAGCAGGTTGGCCGTCTAGACATGCCTAGCTAGAGATCATCGAAATGTACTACCCACCTGTTCGTCGTTTTGTTGTCTATTTATGTGTCTGTCTGTTTATGTGTCTGTCTGTTTATGTGTCTCTGTTTATGTGTCTGTCTATGTATGTGTCTGTCTGTTTATGTGTCTGTCTGTTTATGTGTCTGTCTATTTATGTGTCTGCCTGTTTATGTGTCTGTCTATTTATGTGTCTGTCTGTTTATGTGTCTGTCTGTTTATGTGTCTGTCTATTTATGTGTCTGTCTGTTTATGTGTCTGTCTGTTTATGTGTCTGTCTATTTATGTGTCTGTATGTTTATGTGTCTGTCTATTTATGTGTCTGTCTGTTTATGTGTCTGTCTGTTTATGTGTCTCTGTTTGTGTGTCTGTCTATGTATGTGTCTGTCTGTTTATGTGTCTGTCTGTTTATGTGTCTGTCTGTTTATGTGTCTGTCTATTTATGTGTCTGTCTGTTTATGTGTCTGTCTGTTTATGTGTCTGTCTGTTTGTTTGTCATTTACCTGTAGGTCTCTTTGTCCATCTGTTTATTATTTGTTAGTCGATGTGTCTGTTTGTCTGATCTGTTTGTTTGTCCAGTCAGTCAGTCTGTATGTATGTATTTATGTATGTATGTATGTATGTATGTATGTATGTATGTATGTATGTACGTGGCTCAATTGGTCAGAGTGTGCAGTTGGAGATTGGCAACATCCGGGACCTTCGGGTCAGAGTTTGAGTGCAAGAGGGCCACATACATAAATTCCCTTGGGCAAGGAACTAACATACAATCGCCTCTCTCTCCGGAGTGTCAGTTCTGTCCAGCAAGTGTGAAGTATGAAGTATGAAGTACAGCAAGTATGACGTACCTAGTGACATGATAGAGTGACTTTTGAAAGTTTAGAGTATAGCAAGTATAGTCATTGCAGTATCAAACCTGAGCCTTAGGGGCTCTTGTATGTACGTATGTACAAACAAAAAAATTTATGTATGTATGTATGTATGTATGTATGTCTATCATTTGTCTGTCTGTTTGTTTATGTGTTTGTCCATTATTTGTCTGTTTGTTTGGCTGTTCATCATTTATCTGTAGGTCTGTTTGTCTTTTTTTATTGTCATGTTGTCTGTGTTTGTCTGCCTGTCTGTTTGTCCATCTGTTTATTGTTTGTTTGTCTGTCAATATGTTTGTTTGTCTGTTTGTTTGTTTAGTCAGTCTGTATGTATGTATGTTTGTATGTCTTTCATTTGTCTGTCTTCTGTCTGTCTGTGTTGTTTATGTGTTTGTCCATTATGTTTGTTTGTTTGTTTGTCTATTCATCAGTTATCTGTATCATTTGTTTGTTTGTCTGTTTTTTTGTTTGTTTGTTTTATGTTGTCTATCATTTATTTGTTTGTATGTCTGTATATTTGTATTTTCAATGTGTTTGTACAGAGAAACTAAGCCTTCGATTTGTGACTGAGACACACAACAGTGGTATCCCTACAGCTGAGGAGGCTGATGCCATAAGAGCTGCTCAAGCTGAAAACAGAGCATTTCTGAGAATTCCAAGGAGGTGCAAGATATAACCAATCATTATTGTACACACACGCACACGTGCACACACACACACACAACACACACACACACACACACACACACACACACACACACACACACACACACACACACACACACACACACACACACACACACACACACAACGTCTGCACTCACATTTAATGTAGCAAATGTATCTTATTTTATCAATAATTCTTATATTGAAGCTTTAATTAAATGATAAGCCACGCCAAGTTGTTTTGCTTGCAAGAACACGAGAAATAGAAATGTCACTAAGCATGTGCAATCTAGCCAGCACGGTTACGATGTGTATACGTACAGATATGTGATTGTGTAGACCAATGTGGGATGCAGGTACAACAGCAGAACAATTAGATACAAGAGAGCAAGAGTCATTCTTGCAATGGAGACGGCAACTAGCTCAGTAATTGTAGTTATATTATCAAGTTACATCGTTGTACTAAACATGTTTTACATCAGACTTCAGGAGAATGAGAATCTTATAATGACGCCGTTTGAAAAAACATTAGAATTTTGGAGACAACTGTGGAGAGTAATAGAAAGAAGGTTGCCATGACAACCAATAATTAATAACTAAAAACATATTTTTATTTTCACATTTAGTGATGTTGTCATTCAAATTGTGGATGCAAGAAATCCTCTCTTGTTCCATTGTGAAGACTTGGTTGGAATCCACACCTACATTTTACCTATTTATTTATTTATTTATTTACGTTTAATTTTAAAGGAGAAATATGTGAAGGAAGTGAATACAGAGAAGGAAAATCTCTTACTGCTGAATAAAGCAGACTTGCTGACCGACCACCAAAGGTTGTATGTGCCATGTTTGTCCATTGCAACATGTCACTAAATTATAATAATGTACCGTTATTGTATCTACACATGCAGAGCTGTGTGGTACAAACACTTTACCGACCGTGGAGTAAGAGTTGCTTTTTGGTCGGCAACTGAAGAAAAAACGAGATTGAATGCAGTAAGATGAGATCAACATAGCTTGCTGTCACATGACATTTTTGTCTTGTCCAGTTGAATTGTCCAAAGACTGACAATGAAATGGAGACTGAAAGACCTCAAGAAAGCAGTGAGTCAAACCACTCAGAATCCAACTCTGACACAGACAGCGAGCTGTCAGACGTCAAAAAATACGAACTAGAAAACGAAGCTCATTCAACCAATGATGAAATAGAGATGATCAAGAAAGGCATCAAAAATGCAAGCGGAGATGATCAATGCCAGAACGTCAGACTTTCTCATCAAGTTCAGGAATCCATGCCAGATGACTCAACAGCTATGCCAGACAAGAATGATGGAGTCTTGGCTGATTCTGGTGTGTGGCTTTAGATTTTGTTTTGAAAATTATTAATATTTTTGTTAGATATCAGACAAGGCTGTAGATTGTTGACTTGCAACGAGTTGTTGGATATTGTTCAAGCATTGACTGCACCAAGCATCGTTGTAGATAGAGAAACAGAAGGTGATTTGTTGGTGATGTTGTCATTTGGCTTGCATTGGATGTGACTGCTTGCTGCATAGAGCTGATGACAGGCAGTAGAGTTGTCACCGTAGGATTGGTGAGATGATATGTGTGGTGTGTGATAATTCAATGTTAATTAATTAATAGAAGAATTTGAAATCAACAAACTTAGACAAACTTACTGGTAGATGGATGTATGGACAAACAGTGTGTGAGCGCAGGCAGATGACAGACAGGTGGCTGAAGAAATCGTAAAGTAATCAATAGATATGTAAAGTATAAACAAACAGATGGACAGACAGGCAGACAGACAGACAAACAGACGGACAGACAGACAAACGGATGGACAGACAGATAGACAGACAGATGGAAGAGGGATGAATCAACATATGTTGAGCTCTGTCATACAGAGGCAAACACTTACTGTAGTCTACGTCCCAATAAAACACAAAACATTTCTTGACTTTCAGGTTGGTTATCCGAATGTCGGCAAAAGCTCTACAATCAACACACTCCTGCAAGACAAGAGAGTTCCGGTTTCCGTCACACCAGGACGAACAAAGCATTTCCAGGTTTGCCAAACATGTATCTCCGTCTCACTGCAACACACTCACTTAACGTAAAAACCATTGTGTTGTGTTGTGATGTAGACACTGTTTATGGGAAAGTCTTTGTGTTTGTGTGACTGTCCGGGTCTTGTATTTCCATCATTTGCCTCAACGAAAGCAGAAATGGTTTGCAGTGGGATCTTGCCGATTGATCAGATGAGAGACTACGTGGGGCCGATCTCACATGTATGATCATCACATGTATGAAAATTCCGTCTCTATCTGCAGGTCATGGTTTGTATAGGTTTGTCAGACGATACCCCGGCATGTATTGGAGAGGAAATATGGTATGTATATTGTGGGTCCACCTGACGGTGATGACCCTAACAGACCTCCTCATGCACTTGAACTTCTCAGTGCGTACGGATGTAAGTTGCATGGACATTGATATTAATTTGATTTAACTATCTCGGAATTTTGAGATGTTAGGCCTTAAGTACAGGGCATGCCACTCTTGCAGGCCACTGACATGAGTAGACAAACCGACATGTAGGCAGGCAGACACACAGATAGACTGCCATGTAGTTAGATAGTTGGGAGACACACGTACATAGATGGGTAATACTTGGATCATGGATAGACACGTAAGCAGGTTGATACACACACATGGACAGACATGTTGACAGACTAATTCACTGGTAGATAGACAGACTTACAACAAAAACAAAAACAGATGGATGGACAGACAGACACAGACAAACAGACAGGCAGGCATACTATCTGTAGATACAATTCCTGACAATCGTTGAACAGAATTCCATGGTATGACATCCAATTGTATCACACAGCATATAAAACTCAATTATAACTGCAAGGTGCGAGCCTCAACAGCCAAATGGTAACTATCAGGCTTTCAATATAATCAGTACCACGTGTGGCTGCTTCAACCAGTACCAGCAGCTATCCCATTGTAATGCATTGCCACTGATGTAATAATATGATACAAGAATACTCACAATTCTTGTGAAGAATTCATTGCAAGTGATAGCTGTTTTCATGCTTCAGACATGAGAGGATTCATGACTGTTCATGGTCAGCCGGACTGTCCTCGTGCAGCAAGATATATTCTGAAAGATTACGTCAATGTATGGAATCTAAATGTCTATCGAGTTGTACTCTACGCGTGAGTTTCCTGTTGTGTTCGTAGGGCAAACTGTTGTATTGTAAACCTCCACCAGACATTGAGTCTGATGATTTCAACAGAGAGCTCGTTCGGTTGGAAACGTCTGACTGTTTGGAGGGTGGGAATGCTGCAAGAGTAAAGCAACAAAGCAGGAAATTAGAAGTAGGAATTATGTGGAAATCTGGTGAAAGCTGCTGGTGTAATATTCAGTGTGATGATTGTTTAGTTGCAACCAGAATATGTAAATGAAGTCGATCAGTCTTTCTTCAGTCAGGTGAATGTAGATGACAGATATTAGGATTATATGTAGATGACAGACAGACAGACAGACAGACAATTTTAATCGACAGGGAGACTAAGAGTTGAATATCAAGTACATCCCATCCACATTGTTTACATCATTAGAGCTTGGTCCAAGCAATAAGCAAGGGTGTACATGGAGCTCGAGGCTTCACTCGAAAGTCCGACTTCGTTCATCATCACTCCACACCATTGGAATCGTGCGACGACCCAACAGTCGACACACAATCCATCATGTCAACAAGCTCCTCATTGACCGGCAAGCCATGGAAGAAACATCACAAGAAAAACAAGAAAGAAAAAACTCGAAGACTGATGGAGACAAAAATGCACCCTCAAGTACACTACTCTATGTATTAATAAACTAATTAACTATACTAGGTGTGCCATCCTTCAATACCTTGTATGGAGGCATCATATAGATAATGCAAGCTAATAGAATCAAAACCATGCCTTTGAGTGTTGATATCATGTAGTCGAGTTGGTAGAGGAACGTGGCTAGTAACGTGGTCGCAAAGAATCCCCACGTTCTTGCGACAAAGAAGTCTTCAATTGACGAGATGGAAATGAAGTATAACACCAACACTCGATAGAGACTCTCAATTGGTACCTGAAAATAAATTGCAATGAGTTGTGGCTGGGACTGCATAAGTAACAAATATATATATATATATATACAGACACACACACACACACACACACACACACACACACACACACACACACACACACACACACACACACACACACACACACACACACACACACACACACACACACACACACACACACACACACACACACACATATGTATGTATACATATATATATATATATATATATATATAGCTGTAATGCAACTCGATCTGTTTGGCCATGATACAAAGGGCCATAGTCACGTCACCCTTACAGGTTTCTGAAATATGTGTTTTGAAGGTGAAGTCGGAAACCTACCTACATCGCCTTCTTCCTGGCTCTGTGCCTAATCTTTGCTTGGCTACTTAACACCAGCTTCAATCACTTCTGGACACAACTTTGTGGCATGACTTGAAAGACACGATTAGTCTATGTGATTGTGCTTGAGTCAACTCCATGTCTGCTCAACACGTGGGATCATGGTTGGGGGCAACTCCTAATTGCAATTTGGGCCTCGCCATGCCTCCTAAGGAGTTTATACTATCTTTGCGTTATTGGTTGTGTATTCCCTTTTTCCCATCCATTGCTGGTTTTAAGAGATGTGCTTGTGGTCAAACTCTTGATCAGTTTGGTGACCATTTGCTAGGATGTGGCAACAACAATTTGAGAATTCGACGACATGATGCTCTTGCTGATGTGTTGTTTCATGCCCTTCAGGCTGATAACTCTAACTGCAGGAAAGAACAACGTTGAGGAAGTGACAGCTTCACAAGGCCAGGTGATATATTTCACCCTGATTTTGATCAAGGACGATCAACATACTTCAACATTACAGTGAGAAATTCTCTGCAGCCGCTATATCTTGTTCAAGCGGCACACCATGCTGGTGCTGCTACAGAGGCAGGAGAGCAGGACAAAGACGACCATCATGAAAGTCATGTAACAGCAGCTGGTGGTGTCTTTCATCCCTTGGTCTGCGAATCCTTGGGCCTCTGGTCACCACACAGTCATCATGTCATTAAGGCTATTGTACGAAGGTTGTCTTTTAAAGGGAATATGACAGTCAGTAAATCTGTTAGAAATCTTCACGAACAACTGTCTGTCAAATTATGGTCCTACAATGCCATGATGTTGCTATGTAGATTAGCTTTAGACAGTAATGACCATGTACTCTTTGGTGTTTAGTTTCAGTTTTGAGTGTACCCATGTATACAGTATCTAAATAAATATATTTTAAAAAATAATAAAATATAAAACAGTAATATGTCTAAATGTATGTATGTATGTATGTATGTATGTATGTATGTATGTATGTATGTATGTATGTATGTATGTATGTATGTATGTATGTATGTATGTGGCTCAATTGGTTAGAGTGTGCATTTGGAGATTGGCAACATCCGGGGACCTTCAGGTCAGAGTTCGAGTGCGGGAGGGCCACATACATATGTTCTCTTGGGCAAGGAACTAACATACACTTGCCTCTCTCTCCGGAATGTCAGTTCTGTCTAGCAAGTTTGAAGCATGAAGTATGAAGTACAGCAAGTATGACGTACCTAGTGACATGATAGTGTGACTGCTGAAAGTGTAGAGTATAGCAAGTATAGAAAGTTTAGAGTATAGCAAGTATAGTCATTGCAGTATCGAACCTGGGCCCTAAGGGTCCTTGTATAAAAAAATGTATGTATGTATGTATGTATGTATGTATGTATGTATGTTATTGTTATTGCTATGTCACTCACAGGAATATCTGGTGTAAAAAAGAAAGAATACAAAAAGAGAAAGAAGAAAATGTATGTATGTCCATATACTTGTATGTACATATGTATACGTACATATATGTATGTATGTGTGTATGTCCTCGTGTCCCTCCATCTGTGGATCTGTCAATCTGTCTTCACCTATTTGTTGATCAAAAGTGACTCATAATCTCATCGTTCGTATTTCTTGTCATTCTCTTCATTCGTTTATCAATGACAATCTATCAACAACTAAAGTTTGACTCACCAAAATTGCAAACGTCCAGAAAGAGAATGCCTTGTGGTTGCTTGTAGCCTCCCAACTTGCAGTCGAAAGAAGCAACGGAATGGCAAACGAAAGAACAGAAAATCCAAAGAAATTCAAGAGAAAGACGGCATCAAGAAGTGAAGTCTAGAAACACAAACTTAAGAGTTCACATGAAGCTGCCTCCACACAACACACCTCAATCTCATTCTCACACTACCAACACGTTCGATCCTAACAGTCACATTACAATTTCTTGTAGTGACAGACAAACATGCAACAATGGCTGTGGCTTCCAGTAATAAAAATGCAATAGCAGAGAACTCAAACAGCACAACAAACAGAAAACACAAAGCAAACACTCAAGGCCCTTTCACACTTGAAGCGCATTCAAACCGCATTCAATCCACTTGGCAGCAAATGTGAATTGAACGCGCATTGACCCATTTCACACTAGGAAAACGCAATCCACCTAAACACGCCTACCCGTGTACTGAACATTAGCAACTGTGTCATAGAAGGTAGTTCTCCGTCTTTGGTTACAGTACACGTCCATCTACGCCATAAGCACAGGATAGAGAGGGAACGTAGATCTACTGCTTCCTACCGACATGAAGAGCTACATGGGTACGTGTGGTGCCACGTACAGCCGCCAATGTGCACTGAATCCACTTCACACTACCTGCACACGTGGTTTGAGTAAATCTGCATTGAATGCGGTTTGACTTAACAGCCAATGTGCATTCAATACACTTTGGCGTGTACTGTGAGCCTTCACTCACAAACTGTAATCTACCTGACCGTGCAATACACCTACACCCATACCCATACCATACATAGTTACTGAGTACATGCGTAATCACTAGAACGTACCGTTTCCATCTGTTGCTTTATCATCGGTAGCATCACTCCGTACGACACTCCATACACATACGCCAGTACGACCTCAAGAAACAAAAACTTGGCTTCATAATCAGACACGACGCTCACGAAATATCCAGCCAGCATCAACATTAGGGCGACTAGTTTGTGTCGCTGATATTGTCGGCCGTAAAATAAGAAGTTGATGACTAGACATGTGGTGAACAGTATGATCCATGAGAGTTGTAGTGCAGGGGCTTCTGCAGCGTTTTTCCATCCTCGAAATGGAATGTACGTTATTGCTATTGTAGCAATGATGTGCAGACAACTTGGCAATAGGAACGACTTGAAAGTGTGAGTGTATCTGTGAGAAATGTGATTGGTTGGAATTATGTGAAGAAGGTTTCACACACACACACACACACACACACACACACACACACACACACACACACACACACACACACACACCCACGTGCACACACACACATCCATACACATGACAGACATATAGACGTGCAGGTGGGCAATGAGAAATAATCATAAATACACAAAATAGATTGGCTGTTAGAGAAAGCAAGAGCACAAACTAATATAGACTGACAAACAGACAAACAGACAAATCAGTAGTTAGTGAGACAGACAAACAAACAGACAGACACACAGACACACACACACACAGACAGACAGACAGACAGACAGAAATAAATGCATCTGATAGACAGACAGACAAACACACAGACAAACAGACAGACAGACAGAAAATATATGCATCTCTCTCTGATAGACAGACAAACAAACAAACAGACAGACAAACAACCAAACAGACAGATAGACAAACAGACAGAGAAACACACAGACAGACAGACAAAAAGACAAACAGACAAAAGACAAACAGACAGACAGACAGAAAATATGTGCATCTGATAGACAGACAACAAACACAGACAGACAAACACACAGACAGACAAACAGACAGACAGACAAACACGCAGACAGCCCCAAACAGACAGACAGACAGAACTATATGCATCTGATAGACAGACAAACACATAGACAGACAAACAAACAGACAAACAGAAAATATATGCATCTGATAGACAGACAAACAAACAAACAGACAGACATACAAACAGACAGATAAACACACAGACAGACAGACAGACAAACAGACAGACAGAAAATATATGCATCTGATAGACAAACAAACACACAGACAGACAAACACACAGACAAACAGAAAGACAAACAGACTGACAGATAGAAAATATATGCATCTGATAAACAGACAGACAAACACACAGACAGACCAACAGAAAACAAACAGTCAGACAGATAGAAAATATATGCATCTGATAAACAGACAAACAGACAGACAAACACACAGACAGACAAACACACAGACAGACAAACAGTCAGACAGATAGAAAATATATGCATCAGATAAACAGACAAACAGACAGACAAACACACAGACAGACAAACACACAGACAGACAAACAGAAAAACAAACAGTCAGACAGATAGAAAATATATGCATCAGATAAACAGACAAACAGACAGACAAACACACAGACAGACAAACACACAGACAGACAAACAGAAAAACAAACAGTCAGACAGATAGAAAATATATGCATCAGATAAACAGACAAACAGACAGACAAACACACAGACAGACAAACACACAGACAGACAAACAGAAAAACAAACAGTCAGACAGATAGAAAATATATGCATCAGATAAACAGACAAACAGACAGACAAACACACAGACAGACAAACACACAGACAGACAAACAGAAAAACAAACAGTCAGACAGATAGAAAATATATGCATCTGATAAACAGACAAACAAACAGAGAAAGACAGACAAACAGACAGACAGACTGCAATCGTAATACACAACCCCATAACACTCTAACCTGTAAATCCCGCGCTTTCTCCTCACACTCACAGCAAACGCAATCAAAGCGACAAACCCATCACCACACCATCTCAACAGAAGACCGAAAATAGGCGGCACCCAACCAAACGGTCTGAACAACTCCAAACAGAGCGCGTGCAGCAACCAATACAAGAGAAACACGCACACATGCAATAGAGTCTCGCGACCACAAATCATCACCACGCATGCGTAAATATGTACAACTGTCCAACTGCCACGCCTATACATATATTTTTTTTAAGTACGCATGCGCACAATGATAGGCAGCACAGTCGATCTCTTGATCATACCAAACTGTCACACTCACAAATACACTACCACACATGCACACAATAGCCGACAGTTGGTTGCAATTTAATCATTTGTATCAAACCGTAGATTGCCACGCATGCGCACAATACACGCTCGGAAACCGCCTGCATCAGCACCACGCATGCGTACAATAGCCGCACGCACATGGCAGTCGGTTGATCTGTTGGTAGCGCAAACCGCCGTTATTACCAGCGAGGTAAACGCGATGGCGGATCACTATCCTCCCGCGCAGCGCGTCGGTCACGAATTCGTGCGCCACTACTACACCCTCCTTCATCAGGATCCGCTGCAGCTTCATCGCTTCTATCTCGAGAACTCCTCCTTCTTTCACGCCGTAGAGAACTCGGACGACGAGCCAGTCGTCGGACAGACGAACATCTATCAGAAGATCGCCAATCTCAATTTCGTCGAGTGCCACGCCGTCATCAAGCAAGTTGACAGTCAGCCGACCCTCTCTGATGGCGTCGTCGTTCAAGTGACGGGCGAAATCTCGAACAACGGGCAAGCAATGAGGCCATTTGTGCAGACATTTGTGTTGTCGCCCAAAGGGCCGAAGAAGTACTACGTGCGCAATGATATATTTCGCTATCAGGACGAGATTTATGAAGTTGAGAGTGCGGAGGGAGGCGCGCAGGTTGGCGGTTCGATTGAGGGTGAAGTGGAGAGTTTTGTTGTGGCGGAGGATGACATGCGGGCGTTTAGTGCGACGGGCGTGCCGAACGGGCAGGAGGATGAGAGTGTGGGGAAAGAAGAAGCGGCCGGTGAAGAGATAAATGAACCGGAAATGGAAGAGGGCATGTCTCCATTGGCTGAGAGTGCGATTATTACGAATGAGGCGAGCGAGTTGGCTGATGTCGAGCAGAGCGAGGTGGTTAGTAAGCAGAGTGCTGTGTCATCCTGGGCGAATATTGCGGCTCCGAAGGCGTCAAATCAAGGAGCTCAACGTGCGAGTACGAAAAGTATTGCTCAGAGTGGCCTCGCACCCCCAGCGCCTGTCGCGCAGAGTGCGCCTATTGTGCAGGTTCAGCGTGAGCGGCCGCCGCCGTTGCATGCGGAACAGACGTCAGCGCCAGCATCTGCGCATGTGGAGAGACAATATCTACCACGTCCACAGAAGCTTGTGTATAATGATAATCAGCAGGTTTTCGTGGGAAATATTCCGCAGAACGTTGATGAGGACGAGTTTCGTGACATCTTCAAACGTTATGGCAACATCCTCGACATTCGAATCACACCCAAACATTTTGGGTTCGTCACATTCGAGGACCCCCAGTCGGCCTTGGACGTGTTACACGAGCAGAAAGAATTGAAACTACACGGCCAACGACTCAATATTGAAGAAAAGAAGAGCAACTTAGGAACTCGTGGAGGCCGAGGCAGGGACAATACGGGAGTGTCCGGCACACCAGGCCGAGGAGGTAGAATGGACAAGGATAGAGACAGGTTCGGTGGTGGTCGAGAAAGGTACAGTGGAAGGGGCGGCGGTCGGGTCCCTCCACACAATAGTCAGAAATATTGAGTAGCACGTGACTTTAGGTGGACGTGGAATGCTTAGGATTGGAACTTTCTGAATTGCAAGAGTGTTTTATAAACTATGGAACGTGTCGAGTCTGTTGTGTTCTGCTATTTTTGTTAGGCATCGCTGGAACGTATTCCGTAGAGATTGGCTTCGTTTAGTCCAGCCAGAGCCGTGAATGCAGCGTCACTGTTGCTCGTGTACTATCTATTGAATAAAGATTCACAACAATCAACACTTCTATTGCTACCTAATATCATTAATATAGTTTCAAGGTTTGCCACTTTAGAGATCATCATCATCGCCATCATCCTAAATAATATTGATATCAAAATATTGGAATGCATGCAGAAGGAAGTTGATACTGACCTCTGTTGAGAGCAAGTCCTTCCTAGAGTATTCATTTTCTTGTGCCAGCATGGAGTACTTGTAATCAAATTTACTAAAAACGCGAGTTCCTTTCAACCGACTATATCCAGCTGCATGTGTATATGTTATGTGTCTGTCTGTCTGTCTGTCTGTCTGTCTGTCTCTGTCTGTCTGTCTGTCTCTCTGTCTCTGTCTGTCCATCCATTTGTCTGTCTGTATGTCTGTCTGTCCATCCATTTGTCTGTCTGTATGTCTGTCTGTCCAATGTGCTTGCCGTTCTCCCAACCATCTACCAATGCAACCCATCCATCTCACTAACAATCCCTGTACTGCACCTCGAATCTCGATTCCAGCATTTCTTATACACAAAGAATGCACCAATCACCACAACAACAAGAGCAAGAGGAATCAAAACGGTAGCAGCAACGTTAACTCCTCCTCCCTTCTTTTTCTTCTCAATCTGAAAGCATTATATGTTTGTAAGTGCATGCACGCATGCACGCGTGCGCGCAAACACACACACACGCACATGCATGCATGCACACACACCCACAAATGCACACACACGTACACAAACACACACACACACACACACACACACACACACACACACACACACACACACACACACACACACACACACACACACACACACACAAGGTCACCTTGCTGTTGCCGCCTGCTTCATTAGGCACAGAAGGTGATTTGTCTTTGCCTCCATGTGATTCAATTTTATGTCCATTAGCACCATTGCACTCCTCTGTCTCCTGACTAACAAACTGATCAATTACTCCACCTCTGCAGTTATCACCAGGAACATGTCGATAGCTGTGATAGACAGAGAGATGGTTTATGATGCAACGTAGACTCACATGGTTGATCATACCCGAGAGTCTTGTGGTATGTTGCTTGTCCAGGATGGCAGTACATTGATGCAGACACTCGGAAGTTTGGTTCTTTGATGCAGTTGCCATGATGATCATAGTGATAGCCGTAGTCACTATCAACGTAGAAATCTGTGATTTGCTGTTGTGATGAAAGAGTAAGTGTATACACATGGAATACGTAAATATGAGACAAAATAAACAAATAATAAACATAAACAAACAGACAGACAGATAAACAAATAAACAAACAAATAGATAAACAAACAGACAGACAGATAAACAGATAAACAAACAGACACAAACAAATAAACAACAAATAGATAAACAAACAGACACAGAAACAAATACACACACAAATAGATAAAAAAACAGACACACAAACAAACACACAAACAGATAAACAAATAAACAACCAGAATTGCAGACACATCAATAAACAGATAAACAAATAAACAACCAAATGCAAACAAATAAACACACAAACATATAAACAAATAAACACAACTAAACAAACAAGCACACAAACAAATAAACACACAAACAAATAAACACACAAACAAACAAACATAAACAAATAAACACACAAACAAACAAACATAAACAAATAAACAAATAAACACACAAACAAACAAACATAAACAAATAAACACACAAACAAACAAACATAAACAAATAAACACACAAACATATAAACAAATAAACAAACAAACACACAAATAAACACACAAACACACAAATAAACAAACAACTAAACACAAACAGACAAGCAAAAGCACAAACTGGCAAGTACACAGAGATGAACACAACCTACCACTCAAAGTCATATTTGGTACAAGCACAACTTGTATTAGTAGCACGAGGTTGATTTTCTTTCCCACCATAACACCTACTCACATATCACTTAAACTAAACACACAAAACTACCATCTAACACGCTAACAAACTATCCGCTGTTCGACGATAGAAAGTCTCTTTGTAACCAAACAAGCAACCACCACTGTTACCAGCAAGATGAGGGACGAATGATTTATAGTCGCTGTGTGTACCTGTAGACAAAGGACAATGTAAAAAATTAGAGTTAACACTGATGACTGTGTCTGCCTGTCTGTCTGTCTGTCTGTCTGTGTGCATGTGTGTGTGTGTGTGTGTGTGTGTGTGTGTGTGTGTGTGTGTGTGTGTGTGTGTGTGTGTGTGTGTGTGTGTGTGTGTGTTCTATGACTCGTTGGCTTTTCAATTATATTTCTACT
>NC_085106.1:62700-95200 GCF_963422355.1 Corticium candelabrum
TTGGAAAAACACAAATTAACTAGCATCATCTAAAAGTCTCTCCACTTTCCTGTAGATGACTCGAGCATTGGCTTTTTGTAGCTGAATGGACATGCGCTCCCTCCAATGTGTCTTGAATGAGGAGGCATTTGTTGTTCCATAGGCATCCGTTGATCTACTTGACAAATGCTGTAGGTACATTTCTGCTTGTTGTCCCCATCGACCAAAATGTTCCAAGACTAGTGGGACTGCTGTCACTGTTTCCTTACCAAGAAGTCGTTCTCTGCTATATTTTTCCGTTTTCTTCTGCTCTCTCCTGGATGCTGCAGCACCTTCCGTAGATGCTGATGCTGAAATTACTTCACTGCTCCAGGGATGTGCTAGCGAAATGTCTAAATCTGTGTTGGACCCTGATCCAACATCGAAAACTGTTATGTCAGGGCGGTTGTCAGATGTAATGTATCGATGACGTGGCTCTCTGTGATGGTGCATTTGTAAGCTGCGCAGACAGTCTGACCATACATTTGCAATACACTCATGGGTCCAGACTGGACCACCGCCCCACTTACATGTTAGGAGATGGTATCCACAACTGTCCAGAAAAGAACCACAGTCACACTGACGAATACAGCCATCGAAGGGCATGGCTAACCCCAATCTCAAGCAAGCCGCCAAACGAAAATCGCGGGAAACTAGTGCGAGCTTATTTGAGGTGGGCATAGCATTCAGCCAGGCTCCAGTGCCCTTGCCTTGAATCGATCTTAGCCTAGCAGCATCTCGCTGGGAGGGGGCCTTCTCGATCATTGCTGACGTCTTTTCTTTAGCGTGTTGCCGTGTCAGCCTCTGTTGTAGTTTAGTTGGAACTTGAATCATTTCAGTAATATCTGTCCCATCACTGCCAGCCTGCATCAGCGAAAATGCTATCGATTCCTCGACACCATTTGAGTTGACTAGAAGATCCAGTGCGGATTTGAGGTCTGGATAACGAATAGGCAGATGAACCAGAGTGTGAACCCAGGACGAAAGAAAAGCAAATCGAGAAGTGCTGAGGCATGGTGACATGCTGAAACCACCAAACCTGACCGGCAGTGTAGCTTGCATCCAGGAAGAGTCAGTGAGGTGACTATATCCCAATACGTGAGTGAAGGTCTCACGAGAAATCTTATCATGGACCTCGGCAGCTGCCTGAAGTCTGTCAGGGCAAACTAAACGTGCTAAATGGTTCATGCGAGGAACATGGCAGAATCGTAAAAGAAGCATTGCACTCTGTACCTCTCCCAACTTCATCAACTGCTCACACAACAGCCTTCCACTCTCAGCATATTGGCTAGAGGCTGCAGACACATACTCTCTCTTGCCTATTGGAGCCCCAAGAACTATAGTCCCATCGCTAACTACAGGTATGGCATCTAGATCAGATCTGCTTGACATCAGAGGTCCAGATGGGGAATAGATCTCACACTTGCTGGAAGAAATTTGAAGACCAATATTAGAGAATGCTGGTCTTAGATAATCCAGGGACGACAGAACATCATCTTTCTCCCCCACCAAAAAGATGTCATCTAGGTAGGCAAGAACTCTGACAGTAGGAAATGAACCCTTTAAATCTGACAGAACTGAATGTATACCGGTTGAGAACAGAGCTGGACCCAAGGGGTCCCCTTGGTGGATTCCCTCTTCAGATGGAATGATGACAATACAATCGCCTTGCTGGTAGACCAGAGAGCTACTGTGGGAGTACATTTGACGAACGTGAGGATAAATTTCTGGGTGGAAATTAGAGACTTGTTCAAGGAGATGATGCCTGTGTAGTGAATTGAAAGCATTCTTGACATCCGTTTTGAGAACGATATAGTCCGGCCTCGTCTGTCTGCCTGTCTGTGTATCTATTTGTCTGTGTTTTAGTTTGTCTGTTTTATGTATGTCAAATAACAGCAAAGTTGAGGTATTTAGACATACATAAGCCGGATCAAGTGGACTTCTCAGCATCCCTCTATCATCAAGAATAACTTCCTGCTTTATTGCATGACTGATGTCTTTAAATGTTCGACCATCATTCCTACATACAAATGCATCACACAAAAATCAAGAACCAGTATCATGCATGTAACATATCTTACTGCTGAGACTGTCTGTCTGTCTATCGTCTGTCTGTCTAGGTATGTCTGTCTGTCTGTCTGTCTGTCTGTCTATCTGTTTGTCTGTCTATATGTATGTATGTATGTATGTATGTATGTATGTATGTATGTATGTATGCTTGTCTGTCTGTCTGTCTGTATGTATGTATGTATGTATGTCTGATTGTCTGTCTGCCTGTCTGTCTGTCTCTATTTATGTATGTATGTATGTATGTATGTATGTATGTATGTATGTATGTATGTATGTGGCTCAATTGGTTAGAGCGTGGAGTTGGAGATTGGAAACATCCGGGACCTTCGGGTCAGAGTTCGAGTGTGGGAGGGCCACATACATAAGTTCCCTTGGGCAAGGAACTAACATACAATTGCCTCTCTCTCCGGAGTGTCAGGTTCTGTCCAAGAAGCAAAGAAGAAGTTTACATATAGACAGTGATTGCTGATAGTGTTTCAATTGTATACTAGTATCGTAGATTGTATACTAGTATCAGAAAGTATAGTAGCAAGTACTTAGTAGTGTCTGCAGTAACCTGGGCCCTAAGGGTCCTTGTAACAAACAAAAAAAAATGTATGTATGTATGTGGCTCAATTGGTTAGAGTGTGCAGTTGGAGATTGGCAACATCCGGGACCTTTGGGTCAGAGTTTGAGTGCGGGAGGGCCACATACATACATTCCCTTGGGCAAGGAACTAACATACAATTGCCTCTCTCTCTGAAGTGTCAGGTTCTGTCTACAGCAAGTACAGCAAGTGTGAGGTACATTATAGTGACTTCTGATAGTGACTTCTGATACAGTAGTGTTAGATTGCAGAATAGTCATTACAGTATCGAACCTGGGCCTTAGGGGCTCTTGTATGTACGTATGTACAAAAAAATGTATGTATGTATGCATGTATGTATGTATGTATGTATGTATGTATGCATGTATGTATGTATGTATGTATGTATGTATGTGGCTCAATTGGTTAGAGTGTGCAGTTGGAGATTGGCAACATCCGGGACCTTCGGGTCAGAGTTTGAGTGCGGGAGGGCCACATACATAAATTCCCTTGGGCAAGGAACTAACATACAATTGCCTCTCTCTCCGGAGTGTCAGTTCTGTCCAGCAAGTATGAAGTATGAAGTATGAAGTATGACGTATAAAGTACAGCAAGTATGACGTACCTAGTGACATGATAGAGTGACTGTTGAAAGTTTAGAGTATAGCAAGTTTATGTATGTACGTATGTACAAACAAAACAAAAAATGTATGCATGTATGTATGTCTGTTTGCTTGTCTGTCTGTCTTACGATTTCCATAATCTTGATGGAGATGCTACTCTTCTAATCCCAGCAATCGTAAACACAGCATATGAAGATGTTGCCAAGGCTAAGATACCCTACACAATCAGCAAACAATAGAACATAAACCAATCTGTACGTAAAGAACAACTACAATCACACAACACTCACCTTTCTGTTGTTCCCAACCCACTGAACCTCCATCGCCTTGTGCGTCTCGTTCACAAAATTATGCTGCGACAAACTTAAATTACACACACACACACACACACACACACACACACACACACACACACAACACACACACACACACGCACGCACGCACGCACGCACGCACGCACGCACGCACGCACGCACGCACGCACGCACGCACGCACGCACGCACGCACGCACGCACGCACGCACGCACGCACGCACGCACGCACGCACGCACGCACGCACGCACGCACGCACGCACGCACGCACGCACGCACGCACGCACGCACGCACGCACGCACGCACGCACGCACGCACGCACGCACGCACGCACGCACGCACGCACGCACGCACGCACACACACACACACACACACACACACACACACACACACACACACACACACACACACACACACACACACACACACACACACACACACACACACACACACACACACACACACACACACACACACACACACACACACACACACACACACACACACACACACACACACACACACACACACACACACACACACACACACACACACACACACACACACACACACACACACACACACACACACACACACACACACACACACACACACACACACACACACACACACACACACACACACACACACACACACACACACACACACACACACACACACACACACACACACACACACACACACACACACACACACACACACACACACACACACACACACACACACACACACACACACACACACACACACACACACACACACACACACACACACACACACAACCACCAACAATTAGCACAGATATTTTACAATCTCGATCTTCATAAAATCAATAACTAATATAATTAAACACTAATCACGTGACCGAACGCCTCCATATTTCCTTCTCTATTGTTACCGTTTCGACAGTTATATCCACTCTGCCTGCACTGATCGGTGTCTTGTAACATTTCTTTAACAAATCTATTCCTGGCGGTCCTTCTAAAGTCGAAACAGAAACGTCATTTCTCTTTCTGATGGAAGCGGAGAGTTTGGAGATGAGAGTGGAACGACGTGTAGAGGATCGCTGTCTGTGAGATTTATACATGCTTAGAGATACACTGTGAGAGATGAGAAGTGACCAAACGAGAAGGAAATGGACAGACACGGACATCCTGCAGGTGATCAACAAGCATGCGCATACTTAGCGTGCGTTAACAAATGGAATGTCTGCAATTTCGTATAAAATAAATTAATTAACACGCTTGATTGTAATGTAATTAATAAATTGTGATTTAGTAAAAATGCTGTCGAGTGCCAAAAACGTGTATAGAGATGACTTTGGTAGCGAGCCAGTATCCCGTATGTCGATCTACTTTATGTACGGAGCTTCTTTGGTTCCGAAAAATTTGTAATTCTTAAATTGTTTAATTAACAGGAAATGTACGCTCAAAAATTTATGAGCGCGTTTTATTATTATTATTATTAATTAATATCAACTTTTAGTGCACAAAATGTCTCTATTTACCTTTTTAGATAATACAACCACATTCACTAGGTAAACAAACTTGATAAAGTTCAAGTATGTAACTGTTGCTAACAAGCGCTAACATTAATTTTAATTTTTTAATTTAACTTATTTAGAAATTACGTCTACACGTGTACTTAGCCTTACTACTAATAGTCAATGTAGCCATCAAATTTGGTCTATTGGCACGCTTGCTACTGTCCAACAACTAATTTATTCTTTTGGCTATAATCAATAAAATTTATAATTAAACATTATGAAAACCAAAGTCTTTGCTGTGCCCGGAACCAAAATTAATTAATTAATAGTATATTACAAATTTACTAATTATTTTATTTTTATTAATTATAGTATATTACAAATTTACTAATTATTTTATTTATATTAATTATAGTATATTATAAATTTACTAATTATTTTATATTTATAAATTATAGTACATTACAAATTTACTAATTATTTTATATTTTATTAATTATAGTATATTACAAATTTACTAATTATTTTATTTTTATAAATTATAGTATATTACAAATTTACTAATTATTTTATATTTTATTAATTATAGTATATTACAAATTTACTTATTATTTTATATTTTATAAATTATAGTATATTACAAATTTACTAACTATTTTATATTTTATTAATTATAGTATATTACAAATTTACTAATTATTTTATATTTTATTAATTATAGTATATTACAAATTTACTTATTATTTTATATTTTATTAATTTTAGTATATTACAAATTTACTTATATTTTATATTTTATAAATTATAGTATATTACAAATTTACTAATTATTTTATTTTTATAAATTATAGTATATTACAAATTTACTAATTATTTTATTTTTATAAATTATAGTATATTACAAATTTACTAATTATTTTATATTTTATTAATTATAGTATATTACAAATTTACTTATTATTTTATATTTTATTAATTATAGTATATTACAAATTTACTTATTATTTTATATTAATTATAGTATATTACAAATTTACTTATATTTTATATTTTATAAATTATAGTATATTACAAATTTACTAATTATTTTATTTTTATAAATTATAGTATATTACAAATTTACTAATTATTTTATATTTTATTAATTATAGTATATTACAAATTTACTAATTATTTTATTTTTATAAATTATAGTATATTACAAATTTACTTATTATTTTATATTTATTAATTATAGTATATTACAAATTTACTAATTATTTTATATTTTATTAATTATAGTATATTACAAATTTACTAATTATTTTATATTTTATTAATTATAGTATATTACAAATTTACTTATTATTTTATATTTTATTAATTATAGTATATTACAAATTTACTAATTATTTTTTTATAAATTATAGTATATTACAAATTTACTAATTATTTTATTTTTATAAATTATAGTATATTACAACTTTACTTATTATTTTATATTTATTAATTATAGTATATTACAAATTTACTAATTATTTTATATTTTATTAATTATAGTATATTACAAATTTACTTATTATTTTATATTTTATTAATTATAGTATATTACAAATTTACTTATTATTTTATATTTTATTAATTATAGTATATTACAAATTTACTTATATTTTATATTTTATAAATTATAGTATATTACAAATTTACTAATTATTTTATATTTTATTAATTATAGTATATTACAAATTTACTAATTATTTTATTTTTATAAATTATAGTATATTACAAATTTACTTATTATTTTATATTTATTAATTATAGTATATTACAAATTTACTTATATTTTATATTTTATAAATTATAGTATATTACAAATTTACTAATTATTTTATTTTTATAAATTATAGTATATTACAAATTTACTAATTATTTTATTTTTATAAATTATAGTATATTACAAATTTACTAATTATTTTATATTTTATTAATTATAGTATATTACAAATTTACTTATTATTTTATATTTTATTAATTATAGTATATTACAAATTTACTTATTATTTTATATTAATTATAGTATATTACAAATTTACTTATATTTTATATTTTATAAATTATAGTATATTACAAATTTACTAATTATTTTATTTTTATAAATTATAGTATATTACAAATTTACTAATTATTTTATTTTTATAAATTATAGTATATTACAAATTTACTTATTATTTTATATTTTATTAATTATAGTATATTACAAATTTACTAATTATTTTATTTTTATAAATTATAGTATATTACAAATTTACTAATTATTTTATATTTTATAAATTATAGTACATTACAAATTTACTAATTATTTTATTTTTATAAATTATAGTATATTACAAATTTAGTAATTATTTTATATTTTATTAATTATAGTATATTACAAATTTACTAATTATTTTATTTTTATAAATTATAGTATATTACAAATTTACTAATTATTTTATATTTTATAAATTATAGTATATTACAAATTTAGTATTACACAATTTCGATAATCCCCGTATATACACACTAAGTTTCAACATGAGTGACAGACCGGATGCAATTAGGATCGAAATTTTGAACGACGTCGGACGATCTGTCGTGGACGCGGATGCTGAATGGAAAAAGCTTGCCAGCGGATTTGCTTGGGCGGAAGGTCCCGTTTATCTGACGTCTTCAGACTGTCTGATTTTCTCTGACATTCCAGGAGACGCAATGCACAAATGGAGTGAAGGTGTCGGACTAGAGACATTCAGAAAGGTAAACGAGACTTTAGCAAACGTTATTGCTCTCTGTTCGCGTTTACATCAGACTTTCGAATTCAGTTTCTAACATGATATCACAAAAAACCGTATTCTAGGTCTGTTTGCGGCGAAATATAAAAGCGCGAAAGCCCAGATTTTTTACACTAACAAGACTAAAAGTAAACAGAGCCCAGTGGCCAGTAAAATGATACCTCAAGAGAGAGCCTTGGAATCCGGACCTACGCGCGAGGATACGTTCGTCGATGTTTTTTTTACTAAAACTAGTAAATGAAGCTTGTTTACACCGTCGCTTGAGGGCTACGAGCGTGCGTGTGTGTGTGTGTGTGTGTGTGTGTGTGTGTGTGTGTGTGTGTGTGTGTGTGTATTGTGAAGTAGCTTAACTTTACAATACAAACTCAAGTGCATCATCATAAACTTTCGAACCTAAAGTGCAAGCAAAAGAGAGCAATTAAAATTTTAAAGATTTTAATAGTAAACTAATAATAAATACAAAAATTATAAATAAATAAAATAGATAGTAATATAGTATAAAATAATAAATAAATAAAATAGATAGTAATATAATATAAAATAATAAATAAATAAAATAGATAGTAATATAATATAAAATAATAAATAAATAAAATAGATAGTAATATAATATAAAATAATAAATAAATAAAATAGATAGTAATATAATATAAAATAATAAATAAATATAATAAAATAGATAGTAATATAATATAAAAATATTAAATAAATAAAAATACTAAATAAAATAAAAATAATAAATAAAATAAAACAGATAGTAATATACAGTATTGATGTAATTTAAATATAAAAATAAATAATTGTAATAACTAATTAAAATTTAGCATTTAACCTAACCTCATTGGTCAATACCTTATTTGGACAATATTGTGTCTGTTTGTCTGTCTCTTTGTTTGTCAACTTGCACTTTACAGGCAACATCAACATTAAGAACACTAGTAGTTTAGTATTATAGGTTTCCTCTCTTCTTTGCAATATAACAATGTAAGGAGTTGAGTCCCAGAAAATGCATGATGTTGATATTTTTACATTATTAATTAATTAATTAATTGAACCTGATAACACTATTATTGGGAATGACATGGTTGTTATGTTAAATGGTATGGTTGATATTATAGCCGAGCAACTTTACAAATGGAAACTGTTTGGACAAGATTGGACGGCTAGTGAGCTGTGAGCATAAAGGAAGATCAGTGACACGCACTGATCTGACGACAATGAAGGTTGCTCACACTATAGACACTTGACTGTCTATTGATATGTTACAAAAGTGGTAGTTTGATATGTTTTGTTTGTCTGCCTGATTGTTTGTCTGTCTGTCTGGTTGTTTGTCCATCTGTATGTCTGTCTGTCTGTCTGTCTGTCTGTCTGTCTGTCTGTCTGTCTGTCTGGCTGTCTGTGTATCTGTCTGTCTGTCTGTCTGTCTGTCTGTCTGTCTGTCCAATACATATATTTGAAACATGAATCTAGCAACATACAATATGTAACTACGAGTCAAATTATACAGAATCACCTAGAGACTACAGATATTAACTACTGAACCAACTGAGAACTAAAATTACATTTTCTAACTACTAAAGAACCCAAAGAGGGTCCAGTTATTACAACACTAATTATTGGAGATGAAAGCGGCTTGTTTTTGCGTGGACTCTGCAACCCAAGGATGACATCTTGCGTTGGATTACTCTAGCATTGCATCGCTGTAATTGAATGCTGAACCTTTTCCGCCAGTGATCCATATGTCTGTCTGTGTATCTGTCTGTCTGTCTACCTGTCTGTTTTCTGTCTGTCTGTTTGTCTGTCTGTCTGTCTGTCTGTCTGTCTGTCTGTCTGTCTGTTTATCTGTCTGTCTGTCTGTCAATGGTAGTATATTTTCAAACATGAACTATTGTACAATAGCAAATAAAGGCTAATTACGAGTCCATACAGATTTCAAGTTCTATAAGATTATAAGGACATAAAGTCCTTGTTTATGCTAGAATGCTATTTATGTCAGATGCCTTCTTCTGGAACACACGAGCATTGCACCGCTGCAGTTTGATGGCAATTCGCTTCCTCCAGTAGTCTTTGAATTTACTTGCATTTTGTCGGCCTTTGTCACCTCTTGATCTTTTTGACAAGGTGTTTAGATAGCTCTCTGCATTTTTCCCCCATCTCCCATAATGTTCTAATACTAGGGGAATCACCTGTACAGACATACCTCCTGGATGTGTTTCTGTCTGTCTGTCTGTCTGTCTGTCTGTCTGTCTACTTATACTGATTTGTGTTGCTAGGTTAACGTAGTTGTTGATCATCATGATGGTAAACCCTTCAATTCACCCAACGATGTTGTGGTCAAGTCCGACGGTTCGATTTTCTTTACTGATCCTGATTATGGCTGTCAGATAAATGAGGGCCACGGAAAGATGGTAAAGTTAGGGCAGCATCCATCCGTTCATCTGTTTGTCAATTGGTCTGTCTGTCTGTCTGTCTACCTGTCTGTCCATCCCTGAACCACTTACTTAACATATAAGTATTTGTGATTATGTCTACCCGCTGACACACACACATACATACATACATATATACATACACACACACACACACACACACACACACACACACACACACACACACACAACAGCTTAACAAAAATCTCAATGATACCGTTTGCATTTATCATAAATTTTATGACTGATGCTGTTTTGCAGCCTGAGCAAGCTGGAAACTACGTGTATTGTGTCCTACCCGGTACTTCAGTAGCTATTCCAGTCATCACTGATATGCTACGACCCAACGGCCTTTGCTTCTCTCCTGATGAGTCTTTGCTGTATGTTGCTGACAGTGGAGCTGCTAGGTACCCAAAGAATCACGAGAAATGTCAGATTGAATTCAACTGGAGCGATCCACACCATGTACGAGTGTACGACATTGTCAATGGACACGAAACAAGAAACAGTCGTCTCTTCAAGACGATAGAAAGTTCGTTTCATTTTTGTTTGCCTATCTTCTGTCTGTCCACCTGTATGTATGTGTTTTGCCGTCTATCTGTCTGTCTGTCTGTCTGTCTGTCTGTCTGTCTGTCTATATGTATGTACATATGTATGTATGTATGTATGTCAGCTTGTCTGTTTGATTTCTTTCCCTTTTCCAGCTATTCCAGATGGCATCCGGACAGACGTTCAAGGAAATCTCTACGTATCAACCTTCCAAGGAGTCGAAGTGTATTCGCCCAGTGGAACTCCCCTCTGCATCATCCACGCTCCAAATAAAACAGCCAACTGTTCATTCGGAGGGCCAGACAACACAACCCTTTACCTCACATCACTAGACACGGTGTGGTCTGTCAAATGCAACATCAAAGGCAGCGTCTAACTCACATGACAACTAACCCTTTTGAGTCACGTGACTACTTGAATCACGTGACTACTTTTGTCAATCATTTTCATACTTTTAATTTTAGTAATCACTTTTGTACCAGCCAGTAGCACACTTTCTATGTTGTTACTAATCTCAGTCATTGAGTGTTGTTTGAAATGCTGCCGATGTGTCAGTTTTGGTTACTTCTCGTAGTGCCATTGTGGCATAACACGACGATGGAAGAGAGAATTCCAAGCGAACTGCAGCCAGTTTGCCTCCTGCATGTCACACAAAATTACAGTTTCTATACGATTTCTATATAATATACAAGCTCATGTGTTGCCTTTTGTGTCGAGTACAAGAGACTTTCCTTCCAGCCTGTCGAGATCCGTGACAGTGAGAGGAATTGTCTTGTCATCATATGACAACACATCCCTACAACAGACAGGCATATACACATAACACAATATATAAACATTTATTTATGTATTTACGTATTTTATTATTTTATTATGTACTTTAATGTTTAAATTAGTAACTAATTATTATTTAATTAATTTATTCTGTAATTATTACTTTTTTATTATTTAATTTATTTTGTAATTATTATTTAATTAATTTATTATTTAATTTATTCTGTAATTATTATTTATGTCAATATGAGAAACCATGTCATATCCACAGGCTTCATCACAATCTTTCTGTATGACCCTGACAATGCATAATCTCTATCATAACCACACAAGCAAGAACATCATAAAACAATTGACAGAAGTAGCTTGAATTGAACTTATGGCCTACTTGACTCTGTGGTTGAGCATTTGCAGAGTAATGTCATCACCAGTAAGAATCTCTTCATACCATGAGCTGCCTGCACAATATACCAAATCAACTGCACAGACTACATACAACAGACAGACAGATAGACAGACAAACAGACAGACAGACAAGCAGACAGACAGATGGACAGACAGACAGACAGACAGTCACAATAACAGACAGACCACAAACAAGTAAATTAACAAAATAACAAAACCAGAACAACAACACAACTTTTCAATTTAGAACTCTTACTTTCATAACTAGGAAATGTTACATCAAATCCTGGCAAAGGAAGTACAACATCATGAATGCTGTAATTGTCTATTGTTTTCTCTGTTAACAGTTCCACTTCAACTCTTCGTTCAACTTTCTGTGCAACAGCAACAGTTCACACACACACACACACACACACACACACACACACACACACACACACACACACACACCACACCACACACACACACACACACACACACACACACACACACACACACACACACACACACACACACACACACACACACACAACACACACACACACACACACACACACACACACACACACACACACACACACACACACAACACACACACACACACACACACACACACACACACACACACACACACACACACACACACACACACACACCTGTCTCACTGTATCAGCTGATGTCAAATCTATACACACACACATTCACAACATCAAAGTGCCCACTCAAAACAAGATATATAAATACATGTATATATATATATATATATATATATATATATATATATATATATATATATATATATATATATATATATCATACTTGCTTTAATGACCAAATCTCCAACAACAGGTTTGAGTCCAAATCTCTGAACACGCCTGCTAACCACTCTATTCCACACTAAACTCTGATAACTGTGCACATACATCATACGTGTATTACGTGGGATCTAACACATCAGATAGAAAAATAATGTTAAAGTGATTGTCAATAAACAAAGTTGTGGCTTCAAAATACTGACAAAACTGAGTGCATTGCAAGCATCTCTGAGACCGTGTTTTTGTATTCCTTTCAACAGCTGTCGAGCAATAGTACAGCGTTGTGGCATCTTTGTTAGCGTTCTTGTCGCGTCTTTTGTCTCTGCCCACAGTTGGTGAGCAGTACTGACATCTACTTCTATACACAATAATACTAATATAAATAACTAATAAATATTAAATAAGTATATATACTAATATACATAATTAATAAAAAATATTATATAAATACATATACTAATATAAATACTAATAAATAATAAATAAACATATATACTAATATAAATAACTAATAAACATTAAATAAATATATACTAATACAAATAACTAATAAATATTAAATAAATATATACTAATATAAATAATTAATAAATAATAAATAGATATAAACATGTATATTAATATTAATATAAATAATTAATAAATATATATACTAATATAAATAGCTAATAAATTAATAAATAAATATATACTCATATAAATAATTAATAAATAACAAATAAATATATATTAATATAAATAACTAATAAATATATACATGCATATTAATATAAATAATTAATAAAAAATATTATATAAATATATATACTAATATAAATAACTAAAAAATAATAAATAAATATATATACTAATATAAATAACTAATAAATATTATAAATATATATATATACTAATACAATAACTAATAAATATTAAATAAATATATATACTAATATAAATAATTAATAAATAATAAATAAATATATATTAATATAAATAACTAATAAATATATACATGTATATTAATATAAATAATTAATAAATAATCAATAAATATACATACTAATATAAATAATTAATAAATATTAAATATATATATACTACTATAAATAATTAATAAATAATAATAGATATACATGTATACCAATATAAATAACTAATAAATAATAAATAAATATATATACTAATATTCATTAGTTATTTATATTAACTAAATATTTATTAGTTATTTATATTAGTGTATATATTTATATAAATACATATAATTAATTACAACAAGTTTTTATTTTTTTAATTAAAATTACAAAGATGTGCACTGACCATGAGCTTTCAGATTGAGAATGAGATCAATAGCTGTAGCCCAATTACTGTGTAGCAATGCTCTAAAATGTAAACAACAGTAGAGCAACCAAGTCGGATTAGTTCACTTGTCTCTTGATCTAAAAAGTATAAACCACTGAGGTGTCACACACAAATGTTGATACAATAAAACTTGTAGCTAGTATTTCCGGTAAAATACGCGCTAACATAATAAATCATTAATATTAATTTTATCATTAATATTGACTTAAACTCGTTCTATAAAATTTTACCAAAATTGTTTGCATAATTAGCAGTAAACGTTGACAAAAAATGTGATACGTTCACTAGATGGTCGTGTGCATGTGAGTGTGTGACAATGTGTTAGGAATTCGTACTTTCCAACTTCGTACGTTGGAATGCTGTAAGTGCCAAATCGCTGCATTCCAAAGTAGTTAATAAATCCTTTGTCTCTTAGTGATTGGAGACTCCGCTCTCTGCAGTCACAATCACCAGCAACATTTCTAGAAAAAATTGAGTACTATGTGGCATCAGATCTGTGAACTGTGTATGAGTCATACACAACAACTCATACATTCATACATACATACATGTACATACACACACACACACACGTGTGCACACGCGCGCACACGTGCATGCACACACATGCACATGCACACACACATGCACACGTACACACACATCCACACACACGCACACACACACACACACACACACACACACACACACACACACACACACACACACACACAAATGGACAAGTGTTAAGCCCTCCACGTCTTCTGACATCGACCTTGAGATCAGTTGCGGAGATAGCTCCCCTGCCTCTAGAGACAGGGCCTCAATGCGCTACGTGGAGTCTTGGGGCCAGCGCTACAATACGCCTGGAGCTTGGCCAGAGTCATCCAGGGGCACTGACAATGGCGCAGCTCTGAGACTGGACACCAAGGCCCACACGTACCCGTCTGCTGCATGATGTTGCTGCCAAGCCAGCGGTCATGTCCACCTCAGTCAATGACCAGGTACTCATTTATACTTCTGAGTCGAGAGAAGCAAGTGTGGATGAGTTTCTTGCTCAAGGAAACTGCGACAGTGTCGCCTCCACCAGGATCGAACCGTCAACCCTCATCATGGAATACAAGATCCCGGATGTCATCACCAACGCTCTACCATCTGCTCCCCCCCCCCACACACACACACACTTGTCACAATAGACATATACAAATAAAACATTTCTTTTAGTTTGTTAAGAGTCAAGGCTCAAAACATAAATCATCAAAAAACAATTTTACCTGAGAACAATGCAAAATCTATTGCCCCAAAGTTGCCCAAGACGAAGAGGCTCTTTCTCGTATCTTTAGCAAAAAGTTATAATTTATAGTAGATATATCACATTATTCTCTTGTCTGTTGCCTAACCATCTGTCAGTGTGTGTGTGTGTGTGTGTGTGTGTGTGTGTGTGTGTGTGTGTGTGTGTGTGTGTGTGTGTGTGTGTGTGTGTCTGTGTCTGTGTCTGTGTCTGTGTGTTTGTGTCTGTGTGTGTGTGTGTATGTGTGTTTGTGTGTGTATGTGTGTGTGTGTGTGTGTGTCTGTCTGTCTGTCCGTCCGTCCGTCCGTCTGTCTGTCTGTCTGTCTGTCTGTCTGTCTGTCCAATACATATATTTTCAACATTGAAATCTATAATCAACACAACTGTCTGTCTGTCTGTCTGTCTGTCTGTCTGTCTGTCTGTCTGTCTGTCTGTCTGTCTGCATGCATCATCCGTTCTCTGTCAAGTCACCTTCCACCCCAACTACCTGCCCATCATCACAAACAACTTTTCTCACGTAAAATTCCCAACTCTCATATTTCTCAAAATTTTGTTCAATTGAGACAATTTGTCTGCTGTCACCCTGGATAGTAAACAAACTCATAAAAATTTACACAAACTCTATGCTGTACATGCACTCAATAGAGCTACCAACCGATAAACAGAAATTCTCTGAACTGTGATCGCTCGTCTGTCTTTGTTGCCTGCATATGCAAAGTTTGATGCTTTTACACTATAAAGAGGTCGTTATGAATTTAAATGTTGTGGACTTGATGCATTAAAACAGCAAACTTCAAAAATTTTGAGAGAAGACCCACTGCATCTCCTGTGTCTTTATTCTCTTTGTACAGAACAAAGTGAGTGTAGTCACCTCGATAAGAAGGCCACCAACCACGACGGCCTAAACAGACCATAAATAGTTGTGTGCAAAACTGGATACGATGTTTAAACACAAAAAGATGGACAGACAGACAGACTGACAAATGACATTGACTGTACTGTAGATTGCTCTACCCAATTTTTCAGCCACTAAGTTGGCTCCGGGTCGTCTGCATTGTTCTCTTTTGAGTGTTACATGTTTGTTTGTTTTTAAAATCTAGTCCTAGTAAACTCTCATAGTTACAGAACTTTATATAGTTACCTTGCTAGCATTGTATTATAGATGTATGTTTGAAACAAATGTTATTTGACAGACAGACAGACAGACAGACAGACAGACAAGGGAATGGCAATGCCCTTGCCTTTGTTGGCAGATGAGTACGAATGTGAATGTGGAAAAACAATTGATGATAGAGAAGGGTATCATCTGTTGACTTGTAAATTTGGAGGTGGACCAGTGTGGTCTCACAACTCTATAGTTTCTGTGTGGGCAGATTGTCTCAGCCAGTTACATGTACCGTACTACATTGAACCTAAAGATCACTACACCACTTCCAGTGGAAGGCCAGACATCTATGTTGCGGAATCATTCTGCACGCCAGCAGCAGAATTAGACATTGCTCTATCACATCCATTCAGCAAAGACATCCTATCTAGAGCTGCTTATGTTGATGGTGCTGCCGCATCCAGAAGAGAAAAGATCAAACATACAAAGTATGACTCTCAACTGCTACCAGGAGGGTATGCACCAACAGCAATCCCTTTGGTATTTGAACATTATGGCAGATGGGGTGATGAGGCTCAACAGTTTTTAAAGACTCTTTCTCTCATGTCTTATGATGAGGACGATCATCAGAATGCATCCAATTTTACAACATATTGGAGACAACGTTTATCAGTTCAGTTACAACAATGTAACGCTAGAGTGATTACCAGGAAGACATCCCACTTACTGGAACATACAAGGAAAGTGAAGAGAATGAACAATACACACAATTATTAATGTGCTTTACTGTACAGCCCTATATAGGGCTGGTTTCTGTAGAGTTTTAGTTTGGTAGAGATTTTGTGCAATTGGGACAGTAGAGTTGCTTAGTTGTGTTGATTGTAGATTTTAATTTTGAAAATATATGTACTGGACAGACAGACAGACAGACAGACAGACAGATCAATGGATGAAGGATGGACAGACAGATGAACAAACAAACACACAAACAAAAAGACAGCAGATGAATAAACAGACCAACAGACAGACAGGCAAACAGACAGACAGACAGACATGCAGACAGACAGACAAATAAACAGATATACAGACAGACAGACATACGTATTGGACAGACAGACAGACAGACAGACAGACAGACAGACAGACAAAACAGACAGACAAACAAACATAACAATGAAAACACGATGACTTCCTGCAATGACTGTTTCTTTAGTTGATATTAAAACATACAAATACAAAAAATTTCAAACATATTTACTGTTGCTGTCCATCTGTTCTCTTTAAAAAATATAATGTCACTGTCATTACCAATTTTATCTTCACTTTGCTTACGTTGCTGCGATTTTGTTTGTTTTCGTACACAAATGATTTTCTGGCCGTCATCTGTGGTTTGTGTAAAACTTTCCAGCTGAGGAAACTCGACTTTGATGAGTACATGGAAAGCAGTACGAGCAGCCTTATCCTCACAAACCTGACACAAGAACAACAATAATAAATTATTAATATATAATAATTATATGCAGTAATATTATCAATAAAATATATAATGAAAATAAATATTAAAATGTAATACAACAATATAATATATTAACAAAATAATAATTAATATTAAATTGTAATACAATAATATAATATATTAGCAAAATAATTAATATTAAAATGTAATACAATAATATAATATATTAACAAAATAATAATTAATATTAAAATGTAATACAATAATATAATACATTAGCAAAATAATTAATATTAAAATGTAATACAATAATATAATACATTAGCAAAATAATTAATATTAAAATGTAATACAATAATATAATATATTAACAAAATAATAATTAATATTAAAATGTAATACAATAATATAATACGTGTCTGTCTGTCTGTCTTCTATAAGACCCTCACCTCAGTCATCAGGTAGAGGATTGCAGGGCATTTGGTTTAGAGAAACCTCATGGCTCTGGAACAGAAGGGTTGTCGACAGGGATCTTTTGGTGCAAAGGATCAGCTGTTGATCAACAAGCTGCTTACCGAAGACTGTAAGACCAGACACAAGAGCTTGATCATGGCTTGGGTGTACTATCAGAAAGCCTATGACAGCGTGCCACATAGTTGGTTGCTCCAATGCCTTCAGATGCATAAGATCAGTCCAGTCTTGTGCAGGTTCCTGTCACGTGTGATGAAGAGTTGGAGGACATCGATGGTGCTTTCTTGCAGGAACAGTACGATCAAGACAAGGCTTATGCAGATCAGGAGGGGTATTTTCCAAGGTGACTCATTTTCTCCACTTCTCTTCTATATGGCTCTCAATCCTCTGAGTAAGGAGTTGAACAGAATCGGTTACGGCTACCGGATGACCACTGGGCATGGTGAGACTGCCAAACGTCAGCTCATCAGTCATCTACTTTACATGGATGATCTGAAGATGTATGGCAGAAACTCTGATCAGTTGGATGGGTTGTTGCACACAGTTTGTACCTTCTCTGATGACATCCAGATGAAGTTTGGTCTGGACAAATGTGCTGTTGCACACATTTTTTCAACGGCAGGCTATCTGGACACAACTCTGGAGTGACAGTAGAAAAAACGAACACCATCAACTGTCTGGAACCGGGTCAAGTCTACAAGTACTTGGGTGTAGATGAGAGTAACGGTATTCAGCACAGCATGATGCGGGAGAGACTCCGTCGTGAGTACTTCCGCAGAGTGAAGGTGGTTCTCCAGACTGAGTTGTATGGTCAGAACAAGATTCTAGCCATCTGTCACGTCTCTACACATATATATGGAGTTTGGGAGGGACTAGAGATTCAGGGGAGGAGCTAAAGATATTTTTAGAAGCAGTCAATTGGAGGTGCAGTTGCCGGTCAGCGAGAGTGTGAGCGAGAGTGAGAGAGGAGAGGAGAGAAGAGAGAAAGAGGAGAGGAGAGAGGAGAGAATCAGGTGGAGAAAGTGCGTGCAAAGGACATAAGCACAACAGACAGAAGGGACAGAGAGAATTGGTGCTTACAGTTATAATTATTAACTGTTATCTACGTGGTGTTGAAGAGCTTGTGCGCATATGTGCATGAGTGTATTCATATATAGTCCGTAATACTAATTTATTCATTCACCACGAGTCGAACTACATCGTCTTCCGTGCACACCGAAGGCTCTTGGATTCTCGCGCGCGACACCATCAATGGGTTTGCACTACCGGTTCTCACTTACAGTTTTGGCGTTATTCATTGGGGGTGCACAGACCTGCAGCAGCTCGATCGACGGACCAGGAAGCTCCTCTCTATGCACGGTGTCCACCATCCTGCTGCAGACGTTGACCGACTGTACGCTCCTTGCAGTGATGGGGGTAGGGGGTTACAACAGATTGAGTCGACATATCAATCTTGTATTGTGAGGCTGAACTGTTACCTTGCTGACAGTTCTGATCCTTTCATACAGATGATACGGGAGTGTGACTCCGGAAAATCTTCACACTCAATCAAGCGCATGGCTTGTCGCTTTACTGCACAGCTGCGAAGGAGTCTTGCTTCAAATGACAAATTGCAAAACTTACACAGGAATGCATCCATCTCGGTTGAAGGTGGCTTCGAGCAAGTGCCTGAAACAGATGCAAGACATTACCGTACGTGTTGCAGTTCTCTTCGTGTGCGGTCCTGGAGCAGGAAGCCTATGCACAACAGTATAGCCGTCTCACTGAGCAACCGCCTGTGGACATGAAAGAGACCTATGGATGGCTAAAGGCAGCAAATCTTCCTACTGCAACTGAGGGACTGGTTGTTGCTGCTCAAGACCAAGCTCTTCGGACTCGGTAATATGAGCGCAAGATTCTACATCATGATGTCAGTCCTACTTGCTGCATGTGCAGTGTAGGTCTGGAAACAGTCAACCGCATTGTGGCAGGCTGTAGTGCTTTGGCACCAATGGACTACACTGATCGACACAATCAGGTGGCATCCATCATTCACTGGGATGTTTGTCGTCATTTTTTGGGGTTCCAGTGGAGAGCAGATGGTACCGGCATCATCCTGATAGGCTTGTGGAGACGGATGACATTACTATGATGTGGGATACCACCATCCCCACTGCCAGGAAGATCAAAGCCAATCGTCCAGACATCTGTCTCAGAAATAAGAAGACAAACACTTGTCTTCTTATTGATATCAGCTGTCCTGCTGATGGCAACATTGGCAAGAAACATGCTAAGTTGGCGAAGTACAGCGACTTGCAAGTGAAGATAAGCCGCATGTGGCATTGTCGAACACTGGTGGTTCCGGTGGTCTTGGGAGCTTTGGGCACAGTGCACGCAGGTATTGCACGGTGGCTGGACATTATTCCAGGTCATCACAACCTGCAGCACTTACAGAAAACAGTGCTTCTGGGATCTACTCGGATCCTTCGTAAAGTCATGTCTTCTTTCTAGACAGCCGTGATGGTCTAAGTACTTCTGAAGCAGGGTTTGCTTCCTGTACTTGTAATAGACTTTACAAACCAGACTGATCTGTTCGAGCACGACATAATATATTAACAAAATAATAATTAATATAATAAAAATTATTATTAAAATGTAATACAATAATACAATATATTAACAAAATAATAATTAATATTATACACTAGGACACCACTTATCCGACGGGCATGGGACCAAAAGGACGTCGAATAACTGAAAACGTCGGATAACTGAAAAGGTTGGATAACTGACGCATTTTGAAAAATGACTGCAAAATACTTAATTAAAGAAGCTCAACATCTAATTGTACATGTAACAACTAATACAGTACAACTTCTTTGACTAGGGAGAACACTAATGGGAACTGTCAAGACTTAAAGTAACCACTAATCTTAGTCTAGATCAATGCTTTCGCTCTTCTTGCTGTAGTTTTCATCAGCAGCCCATTCAGTAGAACCATTGTGCTTACTGAAACTTCAGATTGTTCTTCCATGTACTAAAGAACCGTTTCTAGAGCTTCACATTTAATTTGACGACACGTGGATCACGGATACAGTACTGTACGCACAGGAATTGTATATCCTAGTGTGCGCACAGCCTCGCAGTTCAGACAAGCCATGCACCGTCGGATAATCCGTGCTGTCGGACAAGTGGTGTCCTACTGTAAAATGAAACATAATCAACGAAAATAACAGTAAAGATAATAATGTAGCTGATGACAACATTACACAAAAAACACAATTAATTAATTAATTAACTACAATGTGCATGCATTCGTGTACCTTAATTTGTATGGATTCTGTGTTGCTGTCATTGTCAGCTACTTGTCTCAATTTGAGTCTGTCTGTTTCACTTAGTAAATCATGCTGAACAATGGGTTGATCGTTTTCTTCAACGGGTGTTGTGTTTGTCATATGGATGACTGCATGGTTCGTGTCAATTTCATAAACATTGAAATCAGAATATCTATAATGCCATACAATAATTAACTTAATTAAGGTAAGGATTAGTAAGCAAACCAAATGACACACACACACGTGCGTGCACACACACACACACACACACACACACACACACACACACACACACACACACACACATGGCGTGCCATTTGTGCCGTAATTTGCTATTTCTACTTAAGTAGAAATAATTCTACTTAAGTGAAATTCAATTCTACTTAAGTGGAATTCATTTCCACTTAAGTAGAATTCATTTCCACTTAAGTAGTAATCAGTTGACTTCAGTAAAAATGATTCTACTTAATTAAGTAGAATTCAGTGGTCTATTTTCACTAAAGTAGAATTCATTTCCACTTAAGTGGAATTCAGTTCAACTGAAGTGGAAATAACAAATTTCACTTAAGTAGAAATGGATTTCTACTTCAGTAGAAGTGCTGATTTCTACTTCAGTAGAAATGAATTCCACTTAAGTAGAATTGAATTTCACTTAAATAGAATTATTTCTACTTAAGTAGAAATAGCGAATTACGGCACAAATGGCGCGCCATACACACACACACACACACACACACACACACACACACACACACACACACACACACACACACACACACACACACACACACACAACATCTTGAGCTCGATCATTACAAACCATTCCCATAAACTTGCTCAACATTTCTTGTTACTGACTATCTACCCCATCAAACCATCAGAACCCACCTTCCACAATGACTCAATTTAATTAATTAATTAATTAAATTAAAAATTAATATTTTGCTTACCTTTGCTTGATAATTCCTGAGAATCTGTCAGAATTATTGACGTATTCTGTGATTCCAACATCAACCTCTTTAACATGACCTAATAATTACTAATTAATTATTATTAATTGAGATTCACACATTGATTTCAATAACTTAGCTAATGATCAGCACCAACCTCCATGACTCAAAATGCTTACATCATCGTCGTCATCATCGTCATCATCTGCATCTATTTTCCTGCGTTTTGCCGCATTTCCTCCACCCACTAAGCATTCGTCATCCATGTTGCACGTCCGATGACGTCAGAGTCAGTTTCCAACATACCCGTATGTGACCTGCCTATCAAGTGTGCAGTCGGCAGTTGCAGGTGTGAATTTCTACTTGGCAAACTGAAGCGAAAACGTGAGACTAGTCCATCTGTGAGCACAATGGGAGATCTAAAAACGTCCGTCACATCACAAATCCATCAAGTTCGCGCCGTCATCTTCACAGACTCTAACAGCAACGTGAACGCCGCCAAGGTAATCACGACCAACTGTTGACCAGCGGATAAATCGGTACGATGAAAAAACCTGTTTTAAAGGTAACAGACCTATTTGAGTCTCTGCACGTTGACTACAAGAGCGTGGAAGTGGACGTGAGAGGTCAGATTGTCTTGAAAGAAAGTGAAGGGCGACGTTGTTAGGCGTCTTATCGCATTTATGTCTGTAGACGATATGAAAGAGTATTGGGATGCGGTAGCTGACGTCGCGAAGCAGCGACCTCTGGCGAAACCTTTCGTATTTGTTGGGGGTAATGCGGTAGGCGGGGTCGAGGAGACTCTCGCTGCTCATGCGGACGGCCGTTTGGGTGCGTTGCTAGGAGTTTTGCCACAGAATGAGCATGGTGGTGATACGTTGCATTATGATTACGATTTGATTGTCGTCGGTGGTGGAAGTGGAGGACTGGCGTGTTCCAAGGTAATTGCGTTAATGTGCATTTGAATATTTTGAGTTTTGGGATCCCTCTCAGTCACGTGATACAACCTCTCACGTGATAGGACATGCCAGCAAAGGTCAATACAAAAATGATTTGACTATATGTACTATAACTAGTAAATGAAGTTGTGTTTTACTCCTTTGTGCCTCAGCATTTCATGACAACAGTTGTGGCATTTCAGTGTAAGCAAACCTTCATCAAAGGTTTTGTGGGGCATAACCATACAAATTGGAATGGGCGGGCCCAAAATTAGTGTGGGCGTGGTTAGAACAATTTTTTCTTGAGCCCTTTCAAATATCTTGGGGGCACCCCTGGACACTATAATAAAACTAGTAAATGCTTGTTAGCATTGTGTTTGGCCAGCAATGGTGTTCTGTCTTTACCTATTCACGTAACAATGGTTGTGTTACATAGCAATAGTTTCTGTCAAACTAACGCGCAGGAACTCAGAAAACAGACTTTTCTCAGACTCTTTTTCAAGCTTTTTCTTTCAATTCGTTTTGTCATATGTCAGTCTTATTTCCTTATTAGTCGTGTACAGGAGCAAATCAAGAGTCATATTTTACTTTTCTCGCCAAGAAATTATAATTGAGTCGACCCCTCAAAAGGGGACCCTTGATTCAATTTTTAGCTCATGTGTTATGGAGTCAAAATTGCATTCATCTGGCATCATCATTTTGTCAATACTCATATTTAACAAGCTGGATGTGTACTACTAGGATTTCTCAAGCCTTACAAGTAGGCAAACTATTAAGTTGCTTTTATAAAAATATCCAGAAAAAAATTGAAAATTATGTACTAAAAATAGAGAAGAAGTGTAAATTTAAAAAGGGCATAAAAGTGATAACAATGGAAGAAATAATTGAAAATCACAGTAATAAAATGTCTGTCTGTTTGTTTGTCTGTCTAGTTTGTCTGCATGTCTACTTGTCTGTCTGTCTGTCTGTCTGTCTAGTTGTCTGTCTGTCTAGTTGTCTGTCTGTCTAGTTGTCTGTCTGTCTAGTTGTCTGTCTAGTTGTCTGTCTGTCTAGTTGTCTGTCTCTATAATTATTTTTCCGGTTTCAGGCAGCAGCAACATACGGAAAACGTGTTGCCGTTCTTGATTTGGTCAAACCAAGTCCACAAGGCACGTCATGGGGTCTTGGAGGGACATGCGTGAACGTTGGCTGTATTCCTAAGAAACTAATGCATCAAGCTTCATTGCTTGGCCGTAGCATCCAAGATGCTAAAGCATTTGGTTGGAGTGTGAGTGACAATGTGCAGCACAAGTGGGAGGTGCTGGTGGAGGCTGTTCAGGGTCATATCAAGTCACTGAATTGGGGATATCGAGTGAGCTTACAGGACAAGAACGTAAAATATCTGAATGCGTTTGGAGAGTTTGTGGATCAGCATACTCTCAAGGCAAGCAGTGGCTATGACTGTCATTTTGTTGGTTTGTGGTTAGCCTGTCCGTCTGTCTGTTCGTCTGTCTGTCTGTCTGTCTGTCTGTCTGTCCATCTGTCTGTCTGTCTGTTTGTTTGTCTGTCTGTCTTTGTTTGTCCATCTGTCTGTTTGTCCGTCTGTCTGTCCATCTGTTTGTTTGTCCATCTGTCCACCTGTCTGTCTGTCTGTTTATGTCATCAGGTATCACCATCCTACATATCAACTAACTTATTTCTCTAGACTGTGAATCGTCGTGGAAGAGAATCCGTCATAACATTTGGATCCGTCGTGTTGGCCACAGGAATGCGACCTCGATATCCAGACATTCCAGGAGCGAAGGAATACGGCATCACCAGGTTCACAAACACATCAAATCATATCAAACCGTTTACTAACTATGACATCACAACAGTGACGATCTTTTCTCACTGAGGGTAACGCCAGGGAAAACGTTAGTCGTGGGGGCATCGTACGTGGCACTCGAATGTGCCGGTTTCCTAGCTGGTGTAGGTTTCGAGACGACGTGTATGGTGAGATCCATACTACTACGAGGATTCGATCAGGTGGGACATAGAAATTGATATTAATTGACAACCAAAATAGTGTGTTATAAATCATTCATATTTTGCATAGTTTTTTGTGTTTGTATGTTTTTGTCTCATTTGCTGGATGGATACCCGACAGTCACACGAATGAATCTCACATGTTGAGATGACTTTCACAACGTACATTTTGCTGCTTATTTGTAGCTACTTTTCTGACCAACGGCAATCAATATTTTTATTGAACACACACATGCACATCAACGTTCCTATGGATCTTTAATACAGACATGGGAATGTGAGCCACCCTGAGCATGTGAGCCACCCTGAGCATGTGATTTAAATTTAAATTATTGGACTTTCTCAGACACTGCAAGTGCATGCATCTACAGTGACAGCTGCACTGTTTAGTAAACTAAAACGAGTCATAATGGTGAGGTAATGTCTCTGATTGTGACATCTGAGATTGGAAGTGATGTGTGTGTGACCTGTTTAGATACCTGATTGCTTCTTGCTGTCAGTTCAACGAGTAAATTTGAAAGTTAATAATCAAATTCGTTTTCAAAAAGCTTCTAAACAATAAAACGACTTTAGAAGACATACTCAAAGATTTATATAGAGACGATACGTTTGAGTTTACTTACATATTGTTAGTCTATTCTCATCTGCTCTTGTGACGTCACAACATGAACGGTTTGGACATGGTAATGCATAACTGCGGTGGTTAGTCCAGGCCCGACAGAAGCAACTTGAAAGTGGAGCAGCCTAGCGCGCGTTAGAGGGTGTGGCTTAGCGCATGCCAGGGGTGGGTTGGCACACATCGGTGAGGAGTGAGCATGCACACAGTGTGCTGTCACAGAGGTCGGCGAATATAGTCCAGGTGACGAAAGAGAAGTCGTAGGAAACTTCAAAACAGTCACCAAATTAGTAGAGCCGCAATCCAGTAGATGACCAAATATATTATTTAATCAGCTCTACCTTTAGACCGGAAGTATGCGGCAATCGTTCGCTGTCTGAAGTCAAGTTTTCAAAAAGGGGGCGGCCATGGCTGCTGCTGCTGCTGCAGCTCCGTTGGCCCTGTAGTCTGGTCATTCTCTTAATCTTTTTGTTGCTACAGGCTGTCAAAGTGTCCAATCAGAACAATATGAATACCCAAATAGCATGATTTCATGTAGAATCAGCAGGTCAGCATGTATATTCATAAAGCTGCAATGTTCTGTTGATTTCCATGCCTCAGCTGATATGGGGTGGCTCCATAATTATGCCCATGTCTGTACATGATACAAGTTAGTATGATATGTTGGATGGTGATACCTGACGGCATAGACAGACAGACAGATGGACAAACAAACAGACAGATGGACAGATGGACAAATAAACAGACAGATGGACAGACAGACAGACCAACAGACAGACAGACAGACAGATGGACAAACAAACAGACAGATGGACAGATGGACAAATAAACAGACAGATGGACAGACAGACGGACCAACAGACAGACAGACAGATGGACAAACAGGCAGGCAGTCTGACAGACAAAGGGTAGACTGTAATGTTTACTATTGCTCTAATACTGAAATTCGAATAACAAATTAGTGGACTGTGGTGATAAAATGCGTGAATGACGTTGATTTGTGTTGATATCAATTATTTATCTCAATGTGTGCATCGTAGTGGAATGTGTTGTTTGTTTAGCAAATGGCAGAGAAGATTGGTGAGTATATGGCGAAAGAGGGTGTTTGGTTTGTGAGACCTGCTGTGCCTACGAAGGTTGGTTGGTTGGTTGAGTTTGGATGTGAGGTTGAATGTTGTGTTGTTGTGTGTAGGTGGAGTTGATTGAGGATGGGCCTCCTAGGCGACTCAGGGTTGAGTTCAAAATGTTGGAAACTGGAGAGATAAAGACTGAAGAATTCAATACAGTGAGCTGCGATATGCATACATTGTGTGTGTGTGTGTGTGTGTGTGTGTGTGTGTGTGTGTGTGTGTGTGTGTGTGTATGTATGTGTGTGTTTGTGTGTCTGTCTGTCTGTCTGTCTGTCAATGGTATTATATTTTCATAAATCAGAACTATTACAGGCTAAATCAAATTAAGCAATGCACGATACACTACAGCTGACCCTAGCAGGGTCTTACAATGATAACGTGGATGGACATCGCAACATGCACAGCCACCAAAGAAGACACCTAGCGCTGACGCGAGGTAAAGTTGTCTACAATCCATGATGACAATGTTGATACAGAGGAGTAGACAATATGGGTAGAGGAAGACATCACGACCTACATGGCCACCGTAGAAGACGCCTAGCGCTGACACGAGGTAAAGATGCGTACAATCCATGATGACGACTCTCAAACAAAGGAAATGTTGGCGCAAAGACACGAAGAGGGAAGTACCAAACAATGACTTGTAGACAGCAGACTGTGCTGATGAAAAGGTGAGCAAACAAACGATCAAACACGAAAGGGGGCCCCAATGGCCAACAGAGTCATAAACGGTGTTAGCGGCCGAAGCCACGAACGATGACTTGGACGACGACTCGAAAACTCTTCTCCTTGATCCTTGAGACGAACAGACTAGAAATGTGTGGTCCGCCACTCTTTATTCGGGATCTGTCTGTCTGTCTCTGTGTGTCTGTCTGTCTGTGTGTCTGTCTGTATGTCTGTCTGTGTGTGTGTGTGTGTGTGTGTGTGTCAGTGCGTGTGTGTGTGTGTGTGCATGTGTGTCTGTGGGGGCACGGTGGAGCAGATGGTAGAGCGTTGGTGATGACATCCGGGATCTTGTATTCCGTGATGAGGGTTGAAGGTTCGATCCTGGTGGAGGCGACACTGTCGCAGTTTCCTTGAGCAAGAAACTCACCCACACTTGCTTCTCTCGACTCAGGAGTATAAATGAGTACCTGGTCATTGACTGGGGTGGACAAGACCGCTGGCTTGGCAACAACATCATGCAGCAGACGGGTACGTGTGGGCCTTGGTGTCCAGTCCCAGAGCTGCGTCATTGTCAGTGCCCCTGGATGACTCTGGCCAAGCTCAGGGTGGATTGTAGCACATGGAGGCCCTGTCTCTAGAGGCAGGGGGAGCTATCTCCGCAACTGACCTCAAGGTCGACGTCGAAAGACGTGGAGGGCTTAACATTTGTCCATTTGTGTGTGTGTGTGTGTGTGTGTGTGTGTGTGTGTGTGTGTGTGTGTGTGTACATGTGTGAATGTGTGTGCTTGTGTGCACGTGATACTCAAATTGTCATTGCAGGTTATGTTTGCTATTGGGAGAGATGCATGCACTCAAGGCATCGGTCTTGAACAGTTGGGAGTAAAAATGAACCCAAAGTATGTCAACTCAATTCAATAACTACACGACGACTCAACTCATTGATTTGTTATTCAGGAATGGGCAGCTGTTGACAACATATGAACAGACTAATGTTACTCACATATACGGCATTGGAGACATTCTTGAAGGGAAGCCGGAGCTAACACCTGTTGCAATACAAGCTGGGAAGTTGTTGGCAGCGAGGTTGTATGGAGGGCAAACAACAATGGTATAGAAAGACAGTTTTAAGTACACATGCACAAGCACACACACAGTGACACACACGCATGCGCATGCGTGCACACACTCACACACATACATGCACAAGCACACACACACCACACACACACACACACACACCACACACACATAGTCTCGCGTAGCCAGACCCCTTTCCGCCGCATCCTCCCCGGCGAATGGGGTCTGGTGAACGGCCTTTGATGTCGCTGTGTGCCGTGTAGCCAGAAATCGTCTATCTAAAGACAGCATTTTGTTTCTTAAACGCTTCACTAAAGACAAGACTGGTATGTAAGCAGTGCAATCCTATCTCATTAGCTTCTCTTGTTTCGTAGAGAACAACTCGAAGACTACAGCTAGAGTCGTTGCTGTTTATGAAATCTGCATGTTTACAGCAGCGATTAAACGCGGCCGTGGGAACGTTGACGTCGACAGGCTTCAATTTCATGCAGACATGATTGACGTCATACGATCTAGCGTTGTGCGCTCGTGTCACAACGGAGACTGAATGCAAACGTACTTGGTGCTGTTTGCTGTTTGCTGTTTTTTGACGTCTAAAGCGACCGCAGACAGTCCAGAGTGAGCGATATCTGGAAGGGCTTGGAGTTGCATGACGTCATCGAAACAAAATGAGTCGTCTTTCTGTGTTTGCGTAATCATTTCCTGTGTTTTGTGCTTTGCTTTGGTGAACACATAAAGTAGCAACCAGGAAGAGACCATGTTGTGATTGGAGTAATATGAACGGAAGCAGCTTGTGGTCTCTTCCTGGTTGCTACTTTATGTGTTCACCAAAGCAAAGCACAAAACACAGGAAATGATTATGCAAACACAGAAAGACGACTCATCTTGTTTCGATGACATCATGCAACTCCAAGCCCTTCCAGATATCGCTCACTCTGGACTGTCTGCGGTCGCTTTAGACGTCAAAAAACAGCAAACAGCACTGAGTACGTTCGCATTCAGTCTCCGTTGTGACACGAGCGCACAACGCTAGATCGTACGACATCAATCATGTCTGCATGAAATCGAAGCCTGTCGACGTCAACGTTCCCGAGGCCACGTTTAATCGCTGCTGTAAACATGCAGATTTCATAAACAGCAACGACTCTAGCTGTAGTCTTCGAGTTGTTCTCTATGAAACAAGAGAAGCTAATGAGATAGGATTGCACTGCTTACATACCAGTCTCGTCTTTAGTGAAGTGTTTAAGAAACAAAATCCGGTCTTTAGATAGCCAATTTCTGGCTACGCGGCACACAGCGACATCAAAGGCCATTCACCAGACCCCATTTCGCCGGGGAGGACGCAGCAGAAAGGGGTCTGGCTACGCGAGACTAACACACACACACACACACACACACACACACACACACACACACACACACACACACACACACACACACACACGCAAACACACACACACACGCAAACACACACACACGCAAACACACACACACACACATGCAAACACACACTCACACCACATGCACACACGCGTGCACACACACACGCACGCACATACACACACACACGCACATACACACACACACACACACACTTCATATTACTTGTTTTCATTATTTCCTATACAATGACATCTGTATTCCCATTTCAGTGCGATTACGTCAACGTTCCCACGACCGTCTTCACTCCACTCGAGTACGGTTGTATCGGACTGTCAGAAGAAGATGCGATCTCTCTAAAAGGAGAGACCAACATCGAAGTCTACCACACCTCCTTCCAGCCACTCGAGTGGACACTCCCCCACCATGACGAGAACACATGCTACATGAAGATAATATGTGACAAGTCAGACAACGTATGTTTGTCATTGTCTCCCCATTTGCGTGTTAAGTGACTCGTATTGCATGGCAGGAACGTGTCATCGGTTTGCATGTCCTTGGACCTAATGCCGGTGAGATAACCCAAGGCTACGGAGTCGCATTCAAATGTGGGGCAACGAAGGCACATTTTGATCAGACGATTGGCATCCATCCAACATGCTCTGAGGTAGACGTCTGTGTTTGACGTCGATATCTGTGATTATTTCATCATTTGGTTTAGAGTATGACAACACTGACGATCACAAAGAGTTCCGGGGATGATCCGGCCACGAAAGGTTGCTGAGGTTAATTCCCTGCTGGAGATCGCGTGACTTGATGTCACGTGACTTCAGTGGGGCATGACTTGCGACTGGTTGTAGTGTATGTGTGTGAGAGAGGATGTCATGTAATGACGGTGTGGCTGTCAATTGCCTAACGGCGATCAACCAGACCTGATGCCGGCAGTCTCAATCACACAAATAAATATTTCAATTTCGTACAAACTAACGTCTCTGTCGTTGTATAAAGTCAATGTCAACATATAATGATACTTTCCTGTGTGTGTGTGTGTGTGTGTCTATACGCTGCTGATATCCGTTGGCTTGTCGTTCTCATTTGTTCTGTCCGTTACTCGTTTGTCTCTCATCTGAGATTCCTCCAATGATGCTCTTTCATGGTCATGTGGCAAGAGAGTTCGTGTTTCGTCATCATCATTGAAATCATCGTGATCTGAGTGTTGACGTCTGTAGACGACTTGAAACAGAACGAGCACAACAACTACAAGAAACTGAGAATTATATATATATATATATATATATATATATATATATATATATATATATATATATATATATATATATGTATCTATCTAATATATAAAGCTCAAATTGTCTGTCTGTCTGTGTGTGTGTGTGTATGTTCGCGTTTGGCGGCCACGTCTTTTGTCCGTTCGCAACCGAAATCGGCACGCACAGAGGAAGAAGGTTTGCGTAAAAAAATTAAAAAATACTGCACCGGGTCCCCTCTCAAGGGATCGACCCACGCGTAAAATTTCTCGACGACGCAAACGCTACACATTGCAGTTCATTCGAACACACGTCCGCACCAGTCCCGTGTAGACTCTATGCATTGCCGCCCTTCGCAAAGCTTCGAGCAATCGAATATCTCTTGCCGACGAAACTTACTCTTCTATCGCTTGCGTTTCTCTCCAAATTCTCATTGCATTTGCACTGAATCCAACCTACACGTTTTCTGCAGCAAGCGCTACACGGGGAGTGTGTCGATTTCTATCGAAACAAGCGCGAAGAACAAGATTCGAATTCATTCAGAATATCCGGGACCTCGCAACAAAGATGCACGTGACGTGTCCACAGACCTACCTTTACACTACAGTATCTTGCCCGTACGAAGGACGGGCCATGG